>NC_088309.1:13600779-13903810 GCF_910592395.1 Lineus longissimus | reverse complement strand
GTCTTGTCATCCACTGCTGATTTGAGGAGGATTTGGAAGTCAGTCTTAGATATTGTCAGTGCTAGTTCAGTTCAAGCTAAACTGCCAAGCTGCAAATGCTTGATTTGCTTTGGTGCGCATATTGATTCGCTGCGTGGCACCCGCCAAGACGTCACGTTTAAATTTCGTCACACGTCCGTTTCGAAACGTTCCACTAGTTATGGAATGTTGTTGTACATATGTTTTGACTCTGTCAGGGGGGTGGCGATGTTGCTGACTCAAAATTCATATTTCCCTCCTCAAAACTCTCCACAAGTTTGGTCCTGCCATCTAGTGCTTTGGCCACAACACCTCCAGGAAGTTGCTTCTGCACATGTCACTGGGCATGAGCAGATGCAATCTGGGCACCATCTTTCCAAGACATAATTTTTCTATTTCACCAAATTCTACAATAATAATCTAAATTATAAGTGAAACCATTTTGTGTACAAAATAACAAATAGCTACATTTTAAACCCTAAATCCCCTGCTCCATTTTCATTGTAATATAAAAGGTTTCACTTTCCAAAAAGGTATATTTATAGCAACATTGCCAACCCCTTCCCAAATACATACATGTGCATAGTGCATTCAATCTCTCTGTGCACACCCCGTGCATTTGCACTGTCATCCATATGTGGATTTAATATATATTTTGTAAGACACCTGTCTTTCCTTCACTTATTTCAAATTCTATTGTGCTGTCACGCACAGGGAGAGTTGAAAAGATGTGCAATATGAAGTAAGAAGTGTTCAGGTTGAAAATGGTTGTGGGAATGATTTTGATGCAGTCAAGAAGAAGAAGTTAATTTCAAAGTTGTATATGAGAAGTTTTTATTTAGAAATTACAGTACCTTCATGGAGTTAGCATAACTGAAGTTATACAGGCATAGATATGTGATGAAGACTACAAGCATCTGTATTTAATCATTGATGCATTTTGTGTACTAGTATATTAGAATGTGTGTCATTTCTCAATTATTCACCGAGTCTGAAAACATTGAGAATGAACTGAACTGAAGTGTAACAGCAAGTACCTTACTGTAAGTAAATGGTGCATGATGAAGATGGCTGTAGTCTCCATTGCATATGTATGGCTGAATAAGTAGCAAGACTCTCTTGAGAGTACTAGTATATACCTGAACTAACTAGTGATGAATTGTTGTACCTTGATGCTGATTTCAGCCAGTGAAGATTTCAGTATAAATCCGAGGGGGTGGACATCTTTATGTTTATGGAAACAGTGGTGATTAGTGCTTGGAGGTGGCATCCCGTGAATGAACGACTGTTAGTCCTTGTATTAGTCAGTTCGTTATTTGCCAGATGAGTAATAATCTGGTCACTGCATGGACATGAGGAATAAACATTTGCTATTCTAAGTCAAGTATGTAGTGTACATGTACGTGGTTGGCATTAGTAACAGTTTAGATTTGTAGCCATACCATTTTGTGGTCACTCCAATATGTTTCCAGGACTCCTGACTGAAATTCTTTTATTGAAGTATAAATATGATCTAGTCCAGAGTGGTGATCAGTTGTTTCTTGCAAGCCTGTGGATTTTGCATTGAAGTTTGTATGTAGGTACTGTTGAAGAGGCTTTATATTAGTATTTTTTAAGTGGTCTATGTTGAAGTCTCCTAATAGTGTCATATTGGATGTTGAGTGTGGAATGTTTGCCATTGTTTCCTTGACTTTGGTAAGACTGCCAGGAGGGTGGCAACTTGAAACTGTTGAGTGACTTGAAATATTGGAGTCCAGCTTCGATTGATGTTAGTATCTGAAGCATACAAATGTTGATTTTCTTGCCTGGCAGCTTTACCCATGTTTGGGTCAGGGAAAGTGAGCCACACAATTTGAGGTTTATCCTGATTTGTGGTTATGTACTCAAGTGCACATGTGGCACCGTTGGTCAAACCGTCTTCAGTATCAACATTCTGTATGATCATGTACTTTGCTGAAACTTTGAGAGGTAGATTTGTCTGGAGATTCTGAGTTTTTTGTGGTGGATATTCCTTGGCAATATCAATGATTTTCTCATTGACCTTTTGTGACACATCACCGATTGTGTAGTCCACAGCTTGAGATTCTGTTGAAAATGTTTCAGTGATACGAGAAAGAGCCAAGTTGTTGTGTTGATCAACAAGGGCATTAGAACTGTAAAGGTGAATGACCTCATGGATGTGTTTTTGTTCTGAGGTGACTATTCTTTTTGAGATAAGTGACAAATCACTCTTTGTATGGAGATTTTCTCAAAGACGATTTTAGTTTGTGCATAGTCAGCATCTTCTTTTTGTTGCATGATTGTTTTAAGTTCGCAGAGCTGGATGAGGTTTTGCCAGTGATTTGTTTGCAGCTGCCCATAGAGTTTGTTGGTTTGTAGAAATATCCACTGATCTAGGACGGGCTGTAGTTGATACAGATCACCAACTAACAGAAGGCTTATTCCTGCAAATGGTTGTTGACTTCCAAAGATTTGACGTAGGCGGCAGTCGATCAGATTGAACATCATTCTTCCGACCATCGAAATTTCGTCAATTATTAGTACCTGAAGTTTAGTGAATAAGCACCGTAGACTGTTGTGAGTACTCTGATCTAAGGTGTTGCATGACTCAAGTCCATGGTTTGCAGGGATATGTAGTAGAGAATGAAGTGTTGAGCCATTAACTTGGAAAGCTGCTTTCCCAGTTGGTGCTGCAATGAAAACTTTCTTTTCATCAGGGTTTTCACCAGGAAGAGTGTCAAAGTAGCGACTGAGTGCTTGGTAGGTTGCCTTCAACAGGTGGCTTTTACCAACTCCAGCTCCACCTGACAAGAAGATGTAAAAAGGTTGTGGAGAAACCTTTGTACAGTTTAGTATGTGGTGCAGGAAATCCTTTTGTTCTGGATTTAGTGCTCTTAGTAAGTTCAGGTACTCTACGTCTGAGAGGCGATTTTGAATCACAATGTTAGAACTCAGTTGAGATCCATCTGACCATTCACTGAAGGTGGACAAGTTTTCATTTGGTGGATGAAGCACTGTTGGGAGAGTCTGTTGTTCATCTGGCTCTTCTTCATCATGTCGTGTACTAGGTGCTATTTCATTGAGGCTTTCCATCACCAATTCTTCATTCACTTGTAGCATGGCTTCTTCATATAAATGTTCTGCATTGATCTCATACCGCTTCCTGATTTTCATAATGGAATGAATGTTTTCTTTCACTCTGGCTTCATAGGAACTGAAGTCTCCCATAAGTGAGGCCTCATTCCTCCATGGCAGAAAGAGCATGAGAAGTTCCCTGAAGTGTAACTCAGTGTCGGTGTTGACATTATAGCGAACATATCGTAGGACTTTGGGGAAGGTTCTTTTAACAAGGGTGTCTCCATTTGAGAGAGGGATCTTTGTTCCTGCTGAAATGGTTTCAATGTTATTATCAGTGACATCAATGGATTCTTCGACTTCCTTTGTTGTACGAGTTGTTTTTCGTTGCTTATCAAAGTAGGCAGTGAAGTCGGCAAGGGTGAGGTCTTCCAAACTTGGTGGACGGTCACTATATCTCTCGAGGAGCCCAGCATAAGTGATGTCAGTGGAACTGTCTGGTAGATTTTGAATCTGACTCATGGGTTTCAAGATTCGAGTTCTTCTATCAGGAGGTGACGTGTTGATAAAAATGACATCTCTTGAACTCTGCGTCAGTGGGAGTTGAAGAAGGAGGTAGATTGCTTCTTGTGCAGAGACTTCACAGTGATTCAGGAACTTGTTTGATATGTTCCTGAGTTTGTCACGGATGGACAGATTCCCATGTTTTGCCTCTTTGGCAGCTTGTTGGAGTAGTTGACTCATGCCTCTTTGAGATTTCATTATGTAACTAGCAATGTAGATGCAGACAGCATATGGATCCAACACAAACTGTAGATCAGTGTTTGCTTGCCATATTGTCAACAGACCTATGTTGTAGGCATTGACTCGCCTGTCTTTTACACGACGTTTCAGGAAGACTTGTTTCCTTTTGAGAGATGAGCGAATGGCGATTATGTATTGTTCATAATCAAGATTGCACTTAGAGAGAAATTCTTCAAATGTACAGTCCTCATCATCAGGTAGTGAGTTGAGTATGGTTTTGATGCGGTGATAATTCTCCTTGGCCTGTTTGAGGTCTTTTTTTGGCATGTCTGAATCCAGAGGATCAAGGATGACAGTTTTTGGCATGGGGGGGATTGGAAATCCAAAGCGACAAAGCCGTTTTCCTTTTCGTTTGCATGTTGGGGTGTGCCCGTGCATCTGGAGTTTTATAAACTGTATGAACTCTTCAGCAACATCAGATGAGCAGGAAATGTAGGAATCTATGAATTTGATGATATCTTCTTCAGAGGCACAGTTGAAAACTGGTGCTCCTCCGATCCAAAATAGGCAATGCAAGTGGGGTGACCCAAGCTGCTGATACTCCACTCGAATGTAGTAATCTTCAACATGGCCAATGGGTGAAACAGGAGTCTTCAGTACGTTGTTGAGAAACAGCTGTGTCCTGTAGTGGAAATGCCTGGCACAGGTTGTTGGATCTTTCTGTATTAGGTGACAGCGTTGCATCTAATTCATTTCGTTTATATTTTGAAGTGAGACTTCTTGGTTGTTGGTTTTACGAGCCAGTAACTGAAGTAGATCAGTCCATTTGGTTTCAGCTGCTGAGAATGTTGCAAAGAAGGTTGGGAGACCTAGCTGGCGTAACATTGCAAAGAGTTCTTTCTGCTTGGCTTGATAGTATGGAGGTGAAGAGCGCACTGTTTTTAAGAGAGTGTAACCTTCATCATGATCTAAAATGCTCTGAATGTCATTTGCAGTCTTTATCTGGCCAGCTGTGAGTGTGTTTCGGTCTGTTTTTCTGAGGACAGTTGATGCTGCATCTCGAACTTGGAGAGTTTGTAGTTTTTTTAGCTTGAAAAAGATGTTCGGTACAGACTGGGCAAATCTTCTATCCACATTTCTCAGTTCAACTTTGCAGATGGTACTGTATTTTACGGGTACATGTCTTTCTTTATCATCTGAACGTTTAATTCCAGCAAATAAAATTGGAAATGATTTTTCTTCTGCGTATGAATCAAGGTAAAGGCTCACTGGGTGATTTTTTTCTCCAGAAGCAATTTGTAATGCATGGCGTCCGTCATCCGAAAAATCGATATTTTGAAGTAGTGTCCTTATTTCCACTGGAAAATCTTTCTTCGTCTGTTTGTTCGGACCATGGTTTATTATTGTTGTCATCAGTGTCACTATCGCTGTCGGATGTATCATTATCTGTGGTTGATTGTTGAGAATCAATAGATTCAGTATGACCAAGTTGTGATTGTTCAGAGTGTTGGAGAGTTTTGTCTGATTCAATGGATGGCGAGTTGTCATTTGTATTAATTGGCAGAGGCATGTTGGTGCGTTTACTGGTGGCTGTTTTCTGCATGTCTGATGTTACATGTGATGGACCATCGTTGGAGGTATCGTCTACTCTTGCTGATGGTGGATTTGAGGACACTTCACATGTAGTATCATTTTCGTCTATGAAATTGACCTCATTTACATTTGATGAGTATGTTTCATCAAGAGAAATGCCTTCTTGTTTGTAAAGTTCACTGTTTTCTACGAAGTGTTTCGTGAGATCATAGACTATTTTAGGTCGAATTGTTTCATGAATGATGGTCGACTTGTATGCTAAACGACGTTTGAACTTTAAGTGGACTGTTGCAGAATTGTCAAACCTGCGTGGCAACACAGATATGACATCAGTCGGATTTAGTAAATCTCGTGGTACTTCTTTCTTGTGAAAATATTCCTTATTCAGCACATAGACACTGTGTTGATAAAATGTTTGATGGCAACTGGTGCAAACGAAATCATCTCCTCGTTTCAGTAAGTCTTTAAAAACCTTGATTCTGCTTTCTAGAGTTTGATTTTTTCTTGCCTGCATTCGACGCTGATGACGTTTTTGTTTGTTAGGGTCAGAGTATTTAGCACGATTATGTTTTCTGCGTTCATTTTCATTGTTTCGTATATAAAAAATGTGAGTCTCCTTTTAAATTGACTTGCATTTCGTTTTTTGTTCTCTATTGTCCTTGATTCTGGGCTAGCTCTTCTTTTGGCTTTGGTTTTTTGGCAGATTGATTTTCTTTTTCTTTGATGTCCAAATTTTGTCTTCTTCTTTATCGACTTGCACTTCGTATTTTGTTCTCTATGGACCTCGATGTGGGGCTGGCTCTTCTTTTCGCTTTGGTTTTTCTGGCAGATTCATTTTCTTTTTCTTTGATGTCCAAATTTTGTCTTCTTCTTGATCGACTTGTATTTCGTATTTTGTTCTCTATGGACCTCGATGTGGGGCTAGCTCTTCTTTTCGCTTTGGTTTTTCTGGCAGATTCATTTTCTTTTTCTTTGATGTCCAAATTTTGTCTTCTTCTTGATCGACTTGTATTTCGTATTTTGTTCTCTATGGACCTTGATTCGGGGGTACCTCTCCTTTTCGCTTAGGTTTTTCTGGCGAATTCATTTTCTATTTCTTTGATGTGGGAATTTTTACTTTCGTTTTGATCGACTTGCATTTCGCATTTTGTCCTCTATGGACCTTGATTCGGGGGTAGCTCTCCTTTTCGCTTTGGTTTTTCTGGCGGACTCATTTTCTTTTTCTTTGATGAGCAAGTTTTCTCTTCGCCTTGACCGACTTGCATTTCGTATTTTGTTTTCTATGGACCTTGATTCGGGGGTAGCTCTCCTTTTTGCTTTGGTTTTTCTGGCGGATTCATTTTTTCTTTCTTTGATGTCCGAATTTTCTCTTTTTCTTGATGGACTTGCATTTCGTATTTTTTTGTTCTCTATGGATCTTGATTTGGGGGTAGCTGTCGTTTTCCTCTTACTGTTTGTACTTGATTGTGTTTCTTTCTCTTTGACATAATCTTCTTGTCTTCTTTTGAGTTGACTTTTATTTTGCATTGTGTTCTCTTTGGATCCGATTGTTTTGCTGATTATGGCATGTTCATTTTTGTTTTGCCTGTGTACCTCACTTTCTGTGGTTGTGGATTGGTGTGGCATGTGCATTTGTTTTTTTTCTGGAGGAAGAACATTTTGTCTAGTACAACTTTGTGATTTGTGAAGGCCTTGTATAGGTGGTTGTATTGTTGGGAAAGACAGAACTACCTGATAATGCAGACAATGTTTTAAGTGTGAGCGAGCATTTCCAGTATCATAAGTTATTTTTTGTGGGTTCAATCCAAGTAGACATGAGAATGCAAAGACTATGGCCATGATGCCACAAATAGGGTCACTTGATTGTTGCGTCACATCAACATATTCCACATTATCATTTTTATCTGGTTGTAGACAAGGCATAACTGGAGGAATGTTTGTTGCAAATGTTCCGAGGACATTAAAGAATCGTAGATGTAAATTCTTTTAGACGTAGAATGATGTACTCCAATGGTTTTTTAGAGGATGGATTAATATTGAGTCCTTGTTTGCTGGTATTGGTGGTGGACGTTTGTTTGAATCTTCACTTTGAGATAGAAAGTGCAACTCTGCTGGAGAGTAGTAACCGATATGTCCTTCGTATTTGAGGCGATTTGCATAAAGATGCATAATGTTCATGGCTGCCATGATGACATCATCAGTGATATCAGTGTTGCCTACAAAATATTCAACTTTCTTGTACTTCTGGAAAGAAAAAAGAAATTGTACAATGGATTTGATGAAGGTGTGTGCGAGGTCAGGGATGATAGTGAATTGTCTTGGAAAAAATGGTTGACAGTGCTATTGGTGGAAGAGGAGTTGAGGAAGTGGATGGTTGGAAAAAAAGGACTTTAAGCTGTCATCTATATCATCATCTCATTTTTGTGTTTAAAGATAAAGTTGAGAATGAAATATTGTAAGGATGAGTCATGTCATAGTTATGATTTGCAATGAATGAACTGACCTGTCTCTTTTCAGCTATATAAATGGCATGACGTTGTGCTTTCATAGTATTTGATGTTTTCTTCAGTTTTGGCATGATTATATATCTAAAGAAAGGAGTTAAAGTGTAAGTACATGTATATGTTGGTTGCTGGGCAATTTTTGAAAATGAGAAAGCTTTGTATAGTGAACAATAGGATATCAGTGACAGATATTAGAAGTTTGCAAATCAAATTTCTTTAACATAGTTTACCTTTGTTTGGTCAGCTGTGGTAGTTTAATTTCTATATGGTGATTTCTTTGATAGTCATGGAAAGGCCGATTATCTGTAAAGAAACAAGCTTTAAATTCTTTTCTGCCTTTTTTTATTGAATGTATTATGATTACAGAGCGTGAAGCATGTGATTTTCAGAAGAACAAATATGTGACCCGTGCTAGCAAAATGAGTCGGAATGCGCATATGCTAATTATGAGATATAGCACCAATACATTGTAACATGTGGATTTTGACGAAGTTGAGGTTTCTGCAAAAATGAGTTCATAAACACACCATCAACGATCCCAAAGATCAAAATAGCGAAAAAAAACATTGTAATCACCTTAATTATGAAGTTTTTTGAGGGGTATGTTTGCAGAAGTCTTTGTTTTAGCTAAGGTTTTCTTCAGAAATTGCCATTTTCTACTGATTTCTCCCTGACAAGCCAGAAATCGCATTGCGCCATATTTGGTATCACTAGAATCGGGAATCACCCTAGTTTCCAAATATGGCATTGGAATTCCATTTTACGTCATCCTGAACCAATCAGAGCAAAGCTTGCGAACCACTGCAGGCGTAAACAAAACCAGCTTGTTGCTATCCAACCTATGAAAGGCGATCGCTGATTGGTCGAGACAGCTTGAGCAGTGCATTGTGGGAAGATGGCAGCCCCCAGTTTTGATAATTTGAGGAGTAAACAAGGGTTATTTTAGGAAGAAACGTCGCATTTTTGAGCATTTGACTCGGTATTTAGTGGATGTAAGTGACTGATAAATTTTGTAGAATGGATAAAGGGCACAGTGGGAGTGCTCAGTGTGTTGCTAATGCACTGAATGAGCTGGAATCGGCGAATCTTGCTGGAGCAGTTGGTCAGGAACAATTTGCAGAACTCATAGGCGATTTCTTTGGTGGCCAGGATGCTGTAAGTAGCGATGGTGACTCTGAAAACGATGAAAGTGACACTGAGGAGGCTTCTACACTTCTTGACATTCTTGATAATGATGACCCAGGTGGTTTAGGTGAAAGTTTCGATGATAATAACAATGTTGTTGGGGAGGTTTATTTACATGCTGAGAATGTACTTGATGATGTACATGGTGATGTACATGCTGCGCACAGAGTTGAAAATGGTGCTGGGCCTGCCCCTCTTGCTGCTGGTTATGACTCTGATGAATCAGATACTGAGGAACAGGGACCTTACGTGCATGATGATGCTGATGCTGCCATGGATCGCGCTGCTGACATGATGTTCAACCCGAATGAAGCAATCGAAATGCGGAAGATCGAGAATTTCAATTGTGACTGTGCTGCATCCAGAAAGGGACACTGTATGAGAAGACTGGACACTAATCTTGTGCATAGCTTGCGTTTGAATATGCAAGAGATGACTGATTATGAAAAGAACCTCGTGATCATTGCTAAAGTCAGTGCCAATCTCAATCGTTCAGAAAAAACTAAGGGCCTCAAGCAAAAAGCAAGGAAAGATCGCAGCCTTTCCAGTGGATCATACTCCGTCGAAGGGACTAGAATCTGTCGAGATGCCTTTAAATTTGTGCACTTGTAAGTTATCATTCTACTCTTCTTACTGGGCTTTCTAACGCATAGGGCCTAAATGAATTTTATATCATCAAGGTAAATAAAATCTACAACATTGTTTCGCACCGTTACAGAGAGTGCAGAACGCAGCAGCCCGTCTGCTTCAGTTTTAAATTTCAAGAAGGCACTGAAAACATTTCTCTTTTGTGAACATTATGGGAGCTAGCGCTTTAACAGTCAAACTGAGGAGCACTATATAAACTTGTGACATTTATTTTTATTATTTAATTTTACACTTTTATTTTCAGCATTTCCCAGAATCGTCTGACTGACTGCAGTAAGTGGTACAAGGTGAACGACCTCACTCCTAAGGTGAAAAAGAGTGGAGGGAAGAGAAAGATGGCCTGTTTCCTGACCCATGATGATATACAGAGGACTGTGAAGTTCATTTCCAACTACGCCGAGGACCATGCCATAATCCTGCCGGGTCGAATTCCTGGGTACAAGGACTTCAAGATGAAGCTTCTGCCTTCTAGCACCACCAAGGCATCTGTGTTCCGACAATGAATGATGCAGGTATGTTGAAATCGAATAAGCAGAATCAGCGATGGAGATTGTGGCATTGATGTCAAATTATACTAATAATGAATAAACAGCACAGTGGAAAATGTTGATGATGCAATGGCTGCACTTCAATATCTTAAAATCCTTCAGAGTTACTTTGTTATCATGATGTACCAACATCTCGAACTAAAATTACCTTTTTATTTTTTTCAGGTTATCGTGCCGTGAAAATCACCACTTTCCGCAGACTCTGGAATTCCCTACTTCCATTCATCGTCCAGGCAAAGCCAATGACTTGACCTGTGCTGGGTATGCCAAAAGAACAATTATCAGGTGTACCGCAGTGCCAATCTCCCCGATGCCGTAAAAACAGCAAAGCTCAGGAAACAGGAGGAGCATCTTCGGATCGTTGACCTCGAACGCTCCGTGTATCGTGAGATGGTTGCGGCTGCAAAAGATACCATACATGGCAACATGCCCGAGGACCAAATTCGCCTGGGACCAAATCCGCCTTGTTCAAGAGATATTCACATGCACTTTCCTTCGACTTCGCGCAGCAGGTGCATCTACCAAGTGACCATTTACAGCCAGGGCCTGTGTATTTCTTGACCCCGAGAAAATGTGGTTTATTTGGCATCTGCTGTGAGGGTGTTCCACAGCAGGTGAACTACCTCATTGATGAAGCTTCCAGTGGAACGAAAGGCTCATCGGCAGTGATTAGTTACCTACATTACTTCTTCAAATGTTTCGGCATAGGGGAGGAGCATGCCGACATGCACTGTGACAATTGTACAGGGCAAAATAAAAACAAGTTTGTCCTGTGGTACCTGGCATGGAGGGTGATGCTTGGACTGCACAAAACGATCACTTTAAACTTCCTTATCACAGGCCATACCAAGTTCTCCCCAGACTGGTGCTTCTGATCAAACAGAAGTTTCGAAAGAGTCGGGTCTGTTCAGTGGCTGAGTTGGTGGATGTGGTGAAGGCTAGCACAGTCACAGATGTGAACTTGGCCCAACCAACGATGGCTGGAGAAGACAACATTGTCCAGCAATACAACTGGAACCAAAAGCTCCAAGAAACTTGCAAGGCTGTCAATGGTATCAAGAAATATCATCACTTCAGGTATGCCTTTTTATTGTTTTGACTTCCAATCAACTATATTTTTGGTAGTCAAAACTGTGGAATACAACATGGACAGGACAGTTTTGTGGTAGGCACTGTAATTTCGTTCTGATGCCATAATGCCAAAACATTCTTTGTAGTGTTAAACTGGAACTCTCACATTCTGTTCCTTGTCCTTTCCATGAATAATGTAGGCCTACAATAATTTTCCTGACATTCAAAGGGTTTCTCCATTTATATTTTCAGATTTTGCCATACACGACCAGGAGTTGTCTTCTGCAAGGAGTTTCATGACTCAGATGAGGTGGAGTTCTGCCTCCTGAAGAATGTTGCAACACTTCCGTCTGCCGAAATGCCAACAGTGTCAAAGCCGCCTGGGTTGCCACCTGCCCGACAATGGTATCTTTTCGAGAAGATCCGGGAAATCTGCAGTGATGAAACACAGGACATTACTTGCCCAAAGCCAACTGTCGCCAAACCGAGGACCAACGCACAGGATAACGATGATGGAATCGATTCCGATCATGAGCCGCTGTACCTGCAGCCACACGTGGTCGAGGACGTGGACGTGTACGTGGCAATACTGTCAATGGCAATGACACTGCCCCACCAGCTAAACGTGGCCGTCGTGGACGTTGACTCTTCTGTTTACAATGCTTAAACACACACTGATGGTGAAATGATCTGTTAACATTGTTTGTAACTTGCAGTACTAGTATACAGTAATGTCACCCAAGTTCTGGAAAAAAATTTGGAAATTCTTTTTTCGGGGGGGGGGGGTACTTTTTTGGGGGGACCCCAACTGCTTCTGGTAAAGGTTATAAGGATGATGCAATTAAGAGCCCTGTCTGTAAATTTAATGGGATGAATGATGCTATGTTGAATGTTTAGTTCTATGGATAACTGGTGTGTATCTGGTCCGCAAGTCAGTCTGGCACCTATAGGTGGCGCCACCTACTTTTTTTCTGAATTTTTTTAGATCATCTTTTAATGAAATTTCCCCTAGTCATCATCTTCATAACACAGGATGAAAGAACTGTGAAAAAGACTGGTGTATGATGTTGTTCAAGGGGTACCCCTACCCCATCAGAGGTGTCCAAACTGACCGGCAAGCAAAAAAAGACCGATAAATTAATGATGTATTTCATGTACATAAGAGATGTTAATATAGTCAATGGTATATTTTTCCAGTAGATATGTGTCTTGAGTTGATGTGTGTCAAATTTGGCGATCAAACATGGAGTTTTAAGGCATGGTTGCTATGGAGTACTGTTTTGGAACTGAAGGCTACTTTCAACTTCATTTTTCTCAAAACTGACTTTCTCAGTCTCGGCGACTTCAAAATAGCATAGCTCAGTCAATTTTTGTCAGAATTCAACCAACTATGTATCATTTGAAAGGTATTTTTAAGGAGAATATGAAAATAACATTAACTCAATTTTTGAAAGTTCCTCATTGTGACTCATTTTGCTAGCACGGGTATCATATGTCAAGCAGACTGTCAACAACACAAAATCTGGTTAATGCCATCTAAATGACAATATACTGACTAAGAGTTATGAGTTGACAATTACATGATAAGGGAAGATATGTTGATTAGAAAACTGATGACAATGATGAAGACAGAACACACTAAATAATTGGTCCTTTGCAGTTTTGAACAGTACTGCACAATTACAATAAAAGAGAGAACATTGCAATGAAGATGACAGGATTAGGAATGAATATGCTAATTAGGCCATATCAAATTAATTGCTTAGTTAACATATTGTTTTGGCTTCCTCATGAACGGGTGAGGGGGAAATAAAAATAGAAATAAAATGGGCCCATCATATGGAACTATTATGTGGATGAACAGAATTATCTACTTTTGGGAATTTTGGCATGCGGGAAATCTGTTAACGAATTAATTAATATGGTATGGCCTTACAGAACAGATGATAATGATGAAGTCAGAGTACACTAGGTTCTAAGAAAAATGAATTATTGGTGTCTTCCTTTGCAGTTTTGAACAGAATTGAACAATTACAATACAAAACAGCAGGATGGAATGAAGCTTACAATATGTCGATTAGAGACAGATGAAAATCATGAAGACAGAGCACAGTTGCTTCTGAGAACACTGGAAAATTGGTTTCTTTACAGTTTTGAAATGAAATGCACAGCAACAATTATGATACAAGACAGCACACTGCTATGAAGCTTACATAATTAGGACAGAATATGTGATTAGAGAACAGATGAAGACAATGAAGACAGAGCAGACTAGTTTCTGAAAAGAATGAATGATTGATTTTTTTGCTGTTTTAAATAGAACTGCACAATGCAGGCATCACACTGCAATGAAGATAGGACGTTACCGATATTGTATGTGATAAATTGGTTCATATGACATGGCCATGAACATATAATGGTTTGGTATTCTTTGATATTAGGCAACTTCAAAATAAATTGAAGAGAAGAGAGAAAATGCTTTATAACATGCATGTACATGTTATTGCATTACATGAAAGTTACGGAGGTAGAAGTTGACTAATTTTACAACTTCCTCTTTTTGGGGGTGCTGCTACATTTCGGGAGCAGTTCATCCTGTTTTTTTCCTGCAGTGTCTTGTTGCTCAAGGTCATCGTTGATTGGCTGTGCCTTTTCAGTTGTCCCTGGTTGATGTGTAGCATGAGTGGAAGTTCCAGGTTCTTCCACAACAGGATCCTTTGGCGGTGGGCTAGAGTGATGCAGAGTGACCTATCATTGGTATGGCCTTGTAACTGACTGTGACAAGAAACATTGAAAAAAGTCATTGGTATGGCCTTTATATGATGTCCAGATTTAATCCATATCTTACTTTTATTCGTGTGAAAATAGGTGCTAACGGAACAGTAAAAACAAAGAACGGGTAGGCCTACCATACGATCTCGGTTCAAGCCGGCAACTGTCTTCCTACATAAATGAGTAGCGTGACCAAATAAGGAATCCCATTGACAACATTTTTACGCGGGCTTTTATTTCATTGGTTTAAAGAAGTATGACGCATAAATTATTCATCGAGACCCGTGAAAAGCGTTCTACAACTCTGGATCGGCGGCGTCAATTTAAGCCGCGATTTCTATGAAATCTGACACTTCTGGGAACTGAGAAGACATGAACTTAAGACCCATCTCGCCCCCACCTCCCCCCACCCCCTAGATTTTAAATTGCAGATCTGCACAAGTCTCAGGACCCAAGTTTTGACCACCTAAAAAGCCGGAATGCAACTACGCAGTTGAGTTACTGTACGTCGTTAGACCAAGCTGCATTTTGGATCATCTTTCAACGATCGTCGACAAACTATTTCTCAAATCAATCTCAATCAATTGAACAATCCAAGCCTTCCCTAATGTTTCATCAATACCTGCAATAACACAGGCAGCCAAAATCGCCCATGAAGTTGTGATTTCGATGAGAACTTACCTCTTGTATCTGCGTATAATAGCTAGACACGAAGCGTTCTCCGGCACTGTCTCCTTGCTTCTGAACTGCGCAGACTCCGAGACGTGACGTTGGCTTCACGTGGGACTGCACGTGGGATAACTCGCGCAAAATTTAAAATGCCCCCCGATGGGGTGCTCACTAAATTGCGCTAGTAACACCACCTGGTGCAAAATTCATGAACTACGCTTATTGATAATGAAAGAGAAAGCTTTGCTCTCTATGATCAGATTTGTTTCATGATCCCCAACTTAAAGAATTGGGAGAAATCAGCTTCTGGAACAGTTTTTGGAAAATTTCGCTCTGTGCCACCTAGTGGCCAAACCGCTCATCCTGCGGAACCCACACTTGGTCTGTTCAGGAGTTCTAAAGGGTGTCAATGGCTAAAAGGGAAAATCAAAAGAAAATCTCCAGTCCTTTCAAAGTTATCAGTGTGACGAGAATCAATACGAGTTTTTCATAACACGCCACCTATAGGACTAAAAAATTGATGAAATAAAAAAATCGTGTGATATATCGTGTGCCATCACCTGTAAAGCCTACCATAAAAATCTGGTGAGAAACCCACCCTTACAAAGGGACTTATGGTAGATTTTGTTTTTTCACAAAGCGCCCTCTGGTGGCTAAACCATGAATCAAATCGAGTTGGATTTCGAAAGGAACCAACGTCTACTTACCAGCAGTATACAAAAAAAGATTCAACAGAAAATCTCCAGTCGTTTTGAGGTAATCAGTGTCACAAGAGAACAGCGACCGCCCGACCGCCCGGCACTTTCAGTAATTTAATAACCAGGTATTTCTTCGAAAACCTGGTTAAAAGTGGCTGTCTTTCATACTTGTAGTATGCAGATCTAGTGGCGCAGTACAACACTGCGCATCTGGGATACCCCGACGGATTGCCTCGAACCGCGAAATTCAAAACTGCTGGCAATGTGCCAACTGACATTTTTGCACAATACCGCCACCTAGTGATATGAAACGAAATTAATCTATTTAATATCGAAACCTCTATATCAGGCCAACCTCTAAAACTTCATTTCAAACTTCAATCTGCTGGAATAAAGAAAATGGGCTTTTTTAACCTTGACCTACTTATACCTTAATAGTAGGTCACACTGACCTAAATCTGTGTCAACATGTAGAGATGCCCAATAGGTGTCTACATATCAAATTTAGAGAGTCTATGACCAATAGCAAAAAAACGTGCCATGATCAAAGAAATTTTAGAGTTCGACCTCTGTGACCTTGAAATGAAGGTCAAATCAAAAACCTGTGTGATATGTGATGAACCTTTATTAGATAAACCCACCATAAAATTTTCATCGCTCTAGCTTTAACCATAAGCTTCAAAATGACAAAAATAGGTTTTCAAAGAGCTCCCCCTATATGGCAGACCAGCAGTCAAATTGCGCTGATTTTCATTCTGAAGGAAGGTCTTGCCTAGGGGTACCCACACACCAAGTATGAACTTTCTGGGTCAAGCGGTTAAGAAACGTGCCACGATTTTGTCAAAAGTTAACGACGGACGACGACGACGACGGATGCCAGACGCCGCGGTATCGTATTAGCTCACCTGACAGGTGAGCTAAAAATCAAGGATTTAGTAGAGAGTACATAGATATACATCCATATCAAATTTGGTTGCAATCCGATCATTAGTTTCGGAGTAATAGTACTGTGTTTATTTTTCAAGATGGCTGCCTGGCGGCCATATTTGATGTCCGAACGGCCGAAATTTTAGGGGTGGAATAGAGAATCCCCAGATACATGTCCACACTGGTTTAAAACCTTCTAGCTAAAATAGATAGGAAACATGCTACTGTTCAGTGAATCAGCAAACTTTACCTCTGTGACCTTGAAAAGGAGGTCAAATCAAAAACCCGGAGGATATATGATGCACCTTTGCTAGAAGTACCTACCATATTTTTTTCAAAATTTCCCGACAACTATTAAGGGAGATATTGCATATTTTCACTTTTAATGTTTGGCCCCCACCCTGGTGGCCAAACCATGAAACGAATCGAACCGAAACTTGGTCTCCAAGGTGTCATTACATAAGGGTACATGTGTACCAAGTTTCAACTCAATAGCTCTAACAGTTACGAAACGTGCCCTGCTAACGGACGACGACGACGACGACGACGACGACGACGACGGACGATGGACGCCACGGTATGGGATAAGCTCACCTCTGCTAAGAGGTGAGCTAAAAATGATGATTTTTGGCTAAGCACATGCACAAGCCACGAAGCATGAAGCATGAAGCATTGTTTGACTGATTACCAATACCCAGGGAGGGTTGAACAGGGTGATAGAGCTACAGGCTCTGCATACTTACACTTATAGGCCTACAATATATATTTCCCTGGCCATACAACCACGATAAATATTCATGTAGGTCCCCACACTATTTCAGGACCAGCTTGACGATGCGTTCGCAGCGGCAGCAGATATTCTGCCAGACACACCCGAGGCTGAGGTGACACCGATAGACCTACCAACTACTGCTGATGTGAGAGTTCAGGCTGATGTCCGGAAATACCACCGTTCTGTAAGGGTCCAGATCGGACCTACCTCAGTCACAATCGGTGAGTTTAAAACACAATAAATGCCATTTCAGCACGATTAATAATGCCCTGCTCATGAAATATTGTAGGCCTACCCATTACTTATGTCAATTTGTCATGCATGTCCATTTATCAATTGCAGGTACTCAAACTGACCCCCTGCCACCATGTTCCTCCTCTGTCCCTCCCGTCAGTCTCGGCCTGCCACCCGTACCAACTTCGGTCAAAGAAGAATGCCAAGTGGAGGACATGGATACTGACAGTGACATCTCGTCTGAAGGATCTGATAGTGAAGATGATGAAGTTATTGACACTGATGATTCAGACTATGTACCAGATAGTTGTGACAGTGAGGATGAAACAACCTTTTCTGATGACGCCGACGAGATAGGGTTAGTTTATTCACCTTCTTAAAATGCATGGATGTTACCTTGATGACCTATAGATACTGCATGAATGAGATTTTCTAGTTTTGATGTTTTTCTTTACGATTTCAGAAAAGATCCAATAGCAGAGAAGAAATATCTTGTCTTCCATTCCTGCCTCATGAATCTGTTTGCCATATGCCCTCTGTGCAGTTCGGAGTCCACTCGTAACATAAAGAAGATTGGAACCTTCATAGCTGTCTCCCAGAGATGTGTGAACAAGCATTGTGCATTTGAAAGGCAAGTCTAATACAACCAACCTCATATTTTTTTGTTACTCTACCCCTGGTCATTAGCCATCGTAGTCAAAAACCTATCTGGAGTTATTACATGTCTTATTTTTTTTGAATATATTTCTATAATATTACAGAACTTGGAACAGTCAACCAATGTATACTAGGATCCCAGCAGGGAATGTTCTTCTCTCAAGCGCCATTCTTTTTGCTGTAGTAATCCCATCCAAAGTCCTACAGGTGATGAAAATCCTTAGTTGCCAGTCAATCCATAGGAACACTTTCTTCTTGCATCAGTCGCGGTTCCTCTGGCCAACTGTTCAAGATGTATGGAGACAGGAGCAAAGAGAAATCCTGGATGCTGTGAAGGAAGCCGATTATCCCTTGGTGGTTGGAGGTGATGGTCGTTCTGATACGCCAGGTCATTCAGCCAAGTATGGATGCTATACACTAATGGTCCTGGAGACTAAGAAAATCCTGATCATCGAACTTGTGCAGGTCAGTATTGCATTACTTGAATCAATACATTTCCATTCAATACAGTACATTACTTTTATACCATAAGTAGCAGCGGTAAGTAACAACAAATAACTAACCTCATTATATTTCATTCTAGTCTACTGAAGTGAAATCATCAGTTCACATGAAAAAGAGGGCCTAATCGGATGTTCCAAAGTTCTGCTGGAAGACGGAGTTGTTATGCACAGCATCATTACAGATCGCCACGTTATGATTGCCAAATGGCTGCGCGAGAACCTTCCTGAAATCAAGCACTTCTTTGACGTTTGGCACCTGGCCAAGAGTAAGTTGACACAGATACAATACAGGCGTGTCCCAAATAATTTCCTGCATGACCCTTACTCTTCCAGTTTACAAATGAAATGAAGTATTGATTTTATTGTATTAATCAAATGTGTTTTCATTTTCTTATATTTCCAGATCTTAAGAATAAAATCCTCAAGAATTCAAAAGAAAAAGATTGTGAACTGGCAGCGGAGTGGTGCAAGTCAATGATCAATCATGTGTACTTCATTGCATCAAAAACACCAGAGGGGGAGAGCACAATTCTCAAAGCAAAGTGGTTGTCTTTGGACAACCACGTCCACAACGTCCATACAGGCCATGGTGAATTATTCCCGAAATGTGCTCACAATAGAATTAGAAAAAATGCAAGGAGAAACAAGAAGTGGTTTGAAGCAGGTGAGCACTGTGTTCCATCTTTTACAATCTCTTGACCCTTTGTCCCAAGAGAAGAGAAACCTTATTTAATTAACTTATTCAGACAACATTTGAATAATAATAACCGAGGAATTGTCCTTACAATAGTCCTAGTTTGAAGACATGTTCTATAGCAGATTTGAAGACAATTATCATTATTGACAATATCACCTTTAAATTCCAGGAACCAAAGTGTTTACTAAAGTAACCAAGGTGATAACAGCAGCCCGATTTGTAAATGACATCGGAAAGCTCTCCTGTGGAAAACAGACGTCAGGGCTCGAGGCTTTCAACAGTGTCATAAACCACTTCGCCCCAAAGCAGCTTCATTTCCATCATGAAGGAATGACAAGCAGGTAGGTTTTATTTCAAAGTCCCTTTCCTCCCCAATGGTCGTATGGTGAGAAAGTGTATTAAAACAAGAGTGGAGTTTTTTTATGCAGCAATCTGTACTTAATTCACTAAAAATTACTTTCAGGTTGTACCTAGCAGGACTACATTACAATGAGAATGGGAACAAAGATCAAGCGGTAACACGCACAGGTGAAGAAAGATGGGCAGTCGTGTTTCCAAAAGTCAAAAAGAAGGGGGGTCACTCTGTTCGTCCCATCAAGACAGCTAGCACATATGGTAAGGCCAAAATGAAATAGCAAGTAACAAACTTGTGACAATTTAAAAAATCAATTTATCATGTTTTCAAATAACAATGAGTTTATCACAGTAAGAACCAATACACTCCTGAATATTCTATTCACAGGATATGTCCAGAGATTACTGCATGAAGTTCAACGGATATGCCTCAACAACATCCAGCCTGAGAAGAAGAACTCTCATGAAACACTGTGCGCTAGATACAAGCATCCAGCCAAGGCCACTGCTGTTGAAAAGTATCAGACAACGTTCCGTCGTTTCAACAACAAATGAACTTTCAGATTCACCAACGGTCTTTCTTTTTCTTAAGAGTCGGGTATTTGAATCCCACAAGTTCTCCTTCTGGCGGAAATGTCTTCCGGATCACCCCTAAAGCGCAGGCTGGCAGTGGCACTCGATTGTCTTTTCCCATGAAACCCCAGCACCAAGCAATCAATTGCCGAAATGCAATGTATCTGTACTTTCTGAAAGATAATTAGTTTTAGCCTCACCTTGAACAGTATTCTATTTGTAAACTTCATCTTTCTGTCAATAGATTAATCTTCCAGTAAATAAATATATTCATTGCATAATTACCTGCAATTTCAGTTCATTACTCTTTCTTTTTACCAGACAATTGCATGATGTACTGGCCTTATATGACACCGGCAGGCTAGCACTACTTACAAAAGAAGTACGGTACATGTTTGATTATTCATACTGGTATGTAAGAACTTACACATTCGTATTAATCTCCCCATCTATGGCCACCGTATGCTTCTTTTGGTACCTCCTGTAGGCTGCTTGGAGAACCCATACATCTAAGCAGTTGGACCTGAATCCCGGATGCATCGTTATGCATTTGATGTCACCACCATGATCAGCATTGTACTCCTCCATCTTGTTGAGGATGGGAATCTTTTCAGAACAGCAGGCATTTTCCTCTGGTATGGGTGAATTGATGCACACCTTTCCACACTCGCACCTGTGATTGTGAAGTAAAAAAATGATAGTGCCTAGTTAAGTCAGTACGAGTATTATACTGTATCACGAAATGTAAGGGTGAATGTTTTGCTGGACCCGATGAGTAGGCCTAGGCCTAGTATCATTATAATGTTATCAATGTAAGGACCAATGTAAAATTGTACAGATGGTGCATGTTAGGCCATGTCATGATTGATAGGTAGGCCTAGCCTAGATTGTTTTGGCTTCTCTGACTCTATCTGGTACCCAAGTTCAAATTGTGCTTTGCCTTTAAGCGCCCCCCGTTGATTTGAATGATCATCGCACTCGTAACAGGGCTTCCAACCATCCACACGGAGTGGAATGGAGAACCACTCAGATAACACAGCCCATTCTACATCAGTCAGTGTTACACCTTCACACCTTCTTTGGTAGGCAGCGGTAATGAAGATGGCTGGTTGTTGTTCTCATCATGAATGAGACGCGACGAGTAATACATGTTGACCGTCAGATATTTCCCACCCCCAAGGTGCTTGATAAGTCCTCATTTAAACTGAAAGTGTTCTCGACACTCTCATCAAACACCGTTAGTTTATACCACTGCTGACAGTTCAGGCTTATACCCTTTACAAATTTGCCGTCAAGCATATACCGGAAGTGGAAATATTTCTGCCCATTGATCAGGGAATGTAAAGCATGGCGATCCCTACCTAAATGCTTGCGCATCAGTTCCATTCCTTCAACATCATGGAGAGCTGGCGTGAGCGCCGCATCAGAAACACGTTTTTTGTAGGCTGCAGGATCTTTGAAATAGTCCAAGATTCGATCCAATATGTAAGCCCAAGTAGATTTAGTCATCAGTATGCTGACATCCGTGGGTGAAACTTTCCCAGTTGCAGTGACCCAACATCTACGGAGGTAGATTTCAGAACTTTCGTTGTATCATCGAGGTCCCACTTCATCCCTCCTTCAGCAAATTGCCGCAGCCCCTCCAGACCCTCTTCAGTGAGGCCAATCCATTTACCATCTCTCTTGATAATAGCTCAATATTTACCAGTGACGGAAAAATTGATGAAGGTCATGATTGGTAGCTGCAAAATATAGATTGGGGAATATCCTAAGAAATTGCATGCTGGTTGAATTTCAAACATTTAAACACGACAGGTTAAATTAAGTGCGGCCCGAGTTAAAGTAAATGGACTTACCACGGCGTACACAATGTCGGGATATCTGCTTCGCATGAGGTTGATGCTAAGAGTGCTGGGTGATTGATCAAGGCAGTTTATCTACCACACTCTGTGCAGGCCTGAACAAGTTGAAGAACTGCTGACGTCATCAAACTTGGTCGGTTACAAATAGCGATGATGTCATGGCGTTGTTTAAATGACAATAGCCGCCATATTGCAACACTGAAACAAGTTGGTGCATGATCATAGATATTGCTTACCTAGCAGCTCCAAGTCCTGCCATTCGTCAAATGAAAGCACTATGCCCTTGATTGAGGAGGTAGCATCATAACGTATTCTACGTAGATTTAAGGTCTGTTGTTTCAACCCATCTTCAGTCCCGTTGCAGATGATGATTTTAAAAACGAACGTTGATCTGTATTACTGTGCCACCGCGACACTCAGGGTTATCGATCGCCGTATGATTCAATGAGGCTGGAAGGCGCAGAGGTGGCAAAAAATGTTGTCCGCCTTTCTTTCGAATGGTTAATCCAGTGGCGAGGAGGATGATCAAACCCAACACGCCCACGGTAACAGTAACTCCTACACTTATCTTTTGATTTTATATTCATGGTGAAGCCTAATATTTTTGATATTCCCATGTCTAACTAGAGTACTTCCCATTATATAACCTGATCAAAACATGTCCATGACACGGCAGGGGGTCACAAAAACACGCCAGTACTTTGCCACTAAGTTCGTGTAGATGGTCCAACAAATTATCCCGTGCGTATATCTCAAATTTCTGTAAGCTCTCCTCCCTTGTGTAGTTCAGCCGAGTATAAGGATTACCCCATTTGTATTCCACGGGTTTGCTAATTAAAAACCCATACTTCTTCAGATCGCGTCCAATGTATATATGCTTGTCACTTATTTGCAACTAACGACTAAGATTCATGAATCCCAACTTTTTTATGTTAACGACCCGTATTGGATTGACCGACTCCATAGAGTTTTCATCTTCAAATGATACCAAGTAACACAACTTATGTTATAAAGATACGCACATGCAGTTTTACACTATTTCATTTACTTGCCCAAACTCATCCACGGTGCACGTTACAGGTGTTTGCAAATTCCAGACAACATTACGCAGCAAACATCTTAGATAATACCGCATAGCCCCCTTGCATCATAATGCATTCATCATCATCATGTCACTCGGTTAAACAATGAGCCTATCTTTAACCCTTTCGATACTGAATGTTTTTAAATTAGTGAACATTACTGCACTGAATTAATTTTCAGATATTCAATGACCCAGGACATGAAAATTTCAAATGCAATTTTAGAGGAGAAGCAGTGATGCAAACCCTAAACAACCAGAGAACTTTTTTTAGGATTTCATCTGAACTTTCTAAATCTGCTGTTTGTTTTTACATTACCCCCTGGCAAAAAAAATTGGGGGGGGGTCACATGACCCTCCAAATTTGCGCAAAAGAAGTACAGTTTGCATTCAAACATGTACTTGGGTTTTTCATTGCATCACTGAAAGAAAAACCTTGTAACAAAGCAAGATACACATAAAAATCAACTAAGAACAATTACCTGCAAGTGCAAAGAAAAAATAAAAAAAACCTGAAATTTGGCCACTTGAACATATTAGAGGGGGTATCCCTAAGGGGTAACTTTTTTCGAAAATGCGAAAAAAAGGTTTCTTCTTTGCAAGTAACTATTCTGATGGAAAATAAATGTGTCCTCCCTTACAAACTAGCTTTCCTTGCTTATTCTTTAGTCAATGATATTGTAATTTTGCTTCTGAGCTAGATAAGTGTCATATGCCGCCCTATAGTTCACTTTTGTTTCAAAACATAGCGAAAAAATCCAACTTTTCAACCAAATACTGCGAGAAAACCACAGCCGGTATCAAAATGCCCCGAATAGAAAGGGTATTCCCCAGAAACCGGGGATTCCCGAACGGGTACTTATAAAATGCGGAATCGGCCCGACGATCAATGAAACGAAGTTAATGTATGAGTGGCGTGTGTCGTGCTGCGTGGCACGATCCATTCATCAGGGAACATTTGTCGTCGAGCCGCACAGCACGATCCGTATCGAAAGGGTTAAACAATAGCGCTAATCAAATCATGCCTAGACGTGCCTCAAAGTCGTGAGGTCATTGATGACATCACCACATTGACTCAAAGGATTAGGATTGCGTCATAGTGCACGCTCAGGGATGCTGACGTCATCAGGGGTCACTCAGTGCATAAATAGCTGGGCGAGCATCTAAGACTACTATGACAAAGTGGAATAGACTATTTTATTATCTGACCAGTAATTGTCTATTATATCAACCAAGTCAATTGTGGCGGATGGAGTGGGCTTGGTGAATATGAGATCCAATTTAGACTGATAGTTGGTGGTGTTTTTGGACATGTTTTGTCTGAAATGATATGCTTGAAACATGAATGTTTCCAACTTTGCATTGTACTATTGATTTCATGTTAAAATCGCACATAACAATGTATTGTTCATTCGGTTCATAAGATGAAAGGCAGTCTGGTAGACCATACACAAGATTCTGGAATGAAGATGATGGCATTGTATGAATTGCAATGACATGGATGACTGTGTGATGATTTGGGGGATGAATGCAAACCGAAAGTGCTTCGAAGGAATTTCCACGGTTCAAACTTGTATTGATGTACATCATCAGGCCAGGTGGCGTTCTGAGCTCATTTGTAGTTGTTTGGTCATTACGGAGCAGTTGGTAATTTGGTAATGAGTAGGTAATGTCTGGATCAGACGCTTTTAATCTGGATTCTGCAAATGCAATAATAGAGGTGGCGTTGGTGTTTGTGTCAAGTTTCAGATCTTTGAAATTTCCACTGACTGATCTTGCATTGTGGAAAACATTTTTTAGTAGATTTTTGGTTGATAGGTGAGAGCAGTTATTACCAAGTGATTGGCTGAGCAGGGGTAGTCTTTATATTTTTTGTGCCAATTCACTCTGTCACATGCGCGACTTTGTCACAATTGTGATGTGGATTAATTTTTCAATATAGAGTCGACATCCACTCCATCCAGCAACCTCGCTGTCACCAGTAACCCCTTTATGTTTAGCTAGAATGAGACAACATCATCTATTGTTTCCATTATAAAATCAACTTTTTACCATTATGAAGTCGCTGATCACAAAAAGTTGGACTGTAAGAAAAAAGTTAAAGTACGCCTAAAACAAGTTAAAGTACGCCTGGAAACATGTATCTACATCGAGTATTACTTCACCACTACTAAGATCAGCCAATAGGCAATACACTATACCTACCATATCATGCATTACACATTACTTCTTAGGTTATGTCAATCATCGGCACCTATTTTCACCTCTTCAACCTAGAAATCAATCACTACACTAGAGTGTGGAAGGAGATTTTAAAGTCATTTATTACTTCTACGGCCATGACTTGAGATCACAACAATATCCAGCTTCAAGAATGTTGAAAAACACAGAAATTTCTGCGATTTCCCCAGTATCCTAAGCGGTGTGACGTCAGAGGACATGGGATTGCCCTATTCCCTCAGTTGGTTTTGGAAATCCGATCAGGGCGGACACGCGGTCTGAAAGCTCCGTGTTCAACCGTGTGGATTGTTCAGGCCAAGTATACTCGTTTTTGGAGTGTGTGCCGGGGGGTAATCCTGTTGGACAGGATAGGCCCTAGGGCAAGACGGTAGGCTAGGTTCGCCTAGATGACCGAGGGTGAGAAATGGATGCCGGGGGGTAATCCTGTTGGACAGGATAGGCCCTAGGGCAAGACGGTAGGCTAGGTTCGCCTAGATGACCGAGGGTGAGAAGTGGATGCGGGGGGGGGGGTTTCCTGTTGGACAGGATAGACCTTAGGGCAAGACGGTAGGCTAGGTTCGCCTAGATGACCGAAGGTGAGAAATAAATACCGGGGATAATCCTGTTGGACAGGATAGGCCCTAGGGCAAGACGGTAGGCTAGGTTCGCCTAGATGACCGATGTGGAGAAATTTTTGCTGGGGGGCAATCTTGGTGGACAGGATAGGCCCTAGGGCACGCAGTAAGCTAAGTGAGACTAGATGAACGAGTGTAAAAAATTGCGAAAAAGGAAATGGCAAAGCGGCAGACTGATTTAGCTTATTAGAGAGCCCAAGTGGGAAGAAGATTGAGCCAAGAGAGGGCCGATGGAAAATCATGGTTGGGAAAAGAGGGACGGAAAAGTCAATCTAAGTTGGGTCCAGTCAGTATATAGGTATTTTCAATAGACCGAATAGTGAAGTGCGTTAAATAGTGTAAATAGGTGACAGGACCAGTATGTATGCATAGAAAAATAAAACAAAAGGGCGTAACAAAATGGGCAAGTTGTATGGATGATTTAGTAGGTTTACATTACTCAAGTCGGGATGTCGTAGTTCGATGCACATGAGAAAGTATGACGACGGTAATCATGCTTGGTATTGAGGGGACTTAGAGTTTGGTTACGCCGGCGAAGACTCTATTAGTGAATGCACTGAAAAACGAAGAGGGTGGCGCCCAAGGAAGGGATTAGTCAGCAGAAAAGTGTTGAAAAACAAAAATTCTTTTATGATCAGGTGAAATTGAGGGGGTTTGGGAGTTCATAGTAGCCCTCGGACGGGATGACGCGGAGCACGTGATCGAATCGGGGATCGAATGAATGTGGTATAGGGAGTTTTTGGCGAGCTTTGGGGACAGTTGAATCTGAATCGTCAGAAGCACAGGTTCAAACATGTCATCACCAATTGTATGGCTCAAGGAGGGCCACTCCCTGAGAGGAGCAGATGTGCTGCCAGTGATTTTGAGATTTAAAAATTTGCAAGTGGACACTCTACAAGCACAAGAGTCACTAGCGAGCGTGTCGAAGAAGCATTTGCTTCATTCATATTCGAAAGAAGACCTGAACAGAGAGTCAAAAGGACTGACGGGACATGAGGCGTCGGTGAGTAATAAAACAATTTATTTGATATTGTTCAGTGTCCAGTGTGAGCGGAGGCTAGGTCGATGGTCAGTAGTGGAGTTAGAGGTATAAGGCTACAACCGCGGTAGTAAAAAGACTGGGTCACATTTCTCTCAAAATTTCCACAAGCATGTGCCGTAAGATAGAAGACCCCTATCGGAAAAATTAATCGAGTAATTGGTTATATTGCCGGCCTAGCTCAGGCCTATATATACATGTAGACGCCCTTTAAAAAACTGGGTAAAAATGAGAAAAATCGAAAGGCATGACCGGTTAGAATTAGTGCGGGTTTGTTTATAACTGGACTTGTTGGTGAGAATAAATTCGCCAGACGGAGAAATATCTGTCTGAGGCTAAGAAAAATTCAGAGTAGGGCCGAGACCAGGTAGATAAGGTTCAGGGTAGCATTCGGTAAAGAAATATTAATAATGAAAATTCCTAAGTATGGGTCATTGACAGGCTCGGGTAGAGGCGGCGCCGAGAGAAAATGCGGTGGAGAGAACGAAGGGGGTTTAACATAAAAGAGGCGGATACGTCACCCACCCCTGTAACGTTACGGTATAAATGTAGCTGCCACTGCTGTAAAAGCGGCCAGGAACTGCGGAGACTAAAAGAGAGATAAAAAAGTTATGCCGACATACATGCGATGATGGAGGTCATTTGAATATGAAGTTTAGGGGTAATAATGAGGCGTTGGATAGGTAGACCAAAGGAAGGGAAATATGTTTGGTTGGTTTCTCGAAGGGTAGGCCTAGACCTTAGCGGGTAATAAAAATTAATATATCACGTGTTATTTGCAGGCTCTTCTCGATCTGATAGACGCGGATGATTCGGTAGAGAACCGAAGACATATGCTGCATTGCGCAGTGTTACAGGCAAACAGTATGGCACAGCCAGGCCAGGTGTTGTCCGCGACTACTAGTACGGTGCAGCCAGCCGAGCAAGATACTACGTCTCAGGCTGAGCAAAAAGGAACAAGTGCGCAACAAGCAAAAGGAGTCAAGAGGGTGAGGAAAATTTATTTATTTATTGAAAAAACTTTACTCGACGGTATCAGCTAGCAGTTGCGCACCATGTGTTATCACGAGGTCGACCTTCCGAGGGAAGATGATTAAAGTCACGGTCATCGAAGACAAAGGGCCGGGCCTACATTATTAATTGTCATAGCGGGTTATGGCAGAGGGAGTAGGAGAGTTAATGAGATCAATGAAAAAAAAAAAAAAAAAAAAAAAAAAAAAAAAAAAAAGATTGGTTTGGTTGTTGGACTAATAAGAACGGGAAAGAATTAGAAAATCTTTATGGCTCGTCAGTTAATTTGTTTTAATTATTTGGCAGGGTGCAACCGGTGAGAAAACCAGTACAACCCGCGAAAGCTCTCGAGTGGATGAACTGGAAAAGTCTATGAAGAAGTTAAACCAGGAACAAGAGGAGGGCTCGGTAGAAGCGGCGTTAAAGCAGGTGAGGACCCTAGCGTTACGATCTAGCACTGACAACGGTGTATTGTTAGCGGCAATGGAACACCTATATGATACTGCGTCCAGAGTGGATCACGAGGAAGCAGATTCCTACAAGTTGGCGCTGAAAATGTGCCGGGAGAACGATAAGTCTGGTTCTCTACATACCTTGATCACCAGGTTAGTGGGGAGGGAACAAGCTAGGAAGGCGCAGGCGGCGGTGGATACCTGGCGTAAAGCAAAGAAGAAAGAAGAAAAAGAAAAAGAAAAGGAGAAGGAGAAGAAGATGGAACAGGGGGGTTTCACTAATCAGACTTACGCGAATGTCCCGTATCGTAGAGGGTTTAGGGGGAGACGAAATTTCAGATCCGGTCCTAGAGTTGGCTACGCCGCAAGAAATTGTTATTTGTGTAATTCGTCAGAGCATCTCATTAGGGCATGTCCTCAGAATACGGCCAACGCCCCTCAACTAACAAAGGCCGAGTAATTATTGGTTTGAAATAAGAAGGAAAAGAAAAATTTGGTGAATGTTAAGATGAGAAAAGTGTGATGCGGGTTTAAGATTGTTGGGAAGCGGATCGGTTAGTATATAAAAAATATCAGTATTGTAAAAGTAAGAAGCTGAAGGAAAAGTAATTAGGCAATAAAATAGGTTAAAGGAAAGTGAAGAGTTTGTTGTTTCCGTTTAGATACGTGTAGGTATTAGTTGAATTTCTGGACAGGACGAAAATATCAGTGGGTTAGGTCTTCTCTTCTAGTTTTCGCTGGGACACTGATGCCCGGTGGGAGCGGGAGGGGGAGGGCTGCCCTTGCAGTCTTATTTCAACGTCGCTTTGTTGGAAAAATAATGACGGTTTATTTCGGCATTTCAGTCAAGTGGTATCCAAGAATGGGAAAAAAATGCGGGATTCAATCCGGTCAAGGCAACGTCAGAAATAAGGTTGCCGGAGTTTGTCGACTGCACGGGCAGGCCGTTCCCCTCCGCTCATCATCCAGACCCTGAGTTTCTTACGAAGGATTGGCAGAAATTGGGGAATAACTGGGAAGATCTCCTAAAAAATTTACAATTGAGAGATCAAAAACACTTTGTAGCAGGACAGTTGCACGAAGAAGTGGACAACTGGAAAGTATTGTTGAAGTTGGTGGACAATGAGTCATCGCAGATGGTGGGAGATTGGGTTGAGAATAAGGTAGATATTTACAATTTCATTCAGCCGTTTAAGGGGACATTCAACGGTGTCCGGTATGAGGCGAAAATCCCACCACCTGCGATATTCGAAAACCACAACAACTGTGCACCACATGGCGAGGAAATAGCGCGACAGCTGGAGGAGGGTTTGGCAAATGGGTCGCTAGAGCTCCTGGGACGAGTTGGGGAGGTTGCCCCTCCTCATTTGGTGATGCCACTGTTAATGGTGACCGGGGGAAGAAAAAATCGTCTGTGCCATGATGAAAGATTTTTGAATTTATTCATGAAGCATATACCGTTTTCCTTGGAGGGTTCCTCGTTGATACCCACACTGATAGACAAAGGAGATTTGATGGCTGCTTCAGATGAGAAATCCGCCTATTTGGGTGTATTTTTGACTGAGAGGTCAAGGAAATATTTGGGCATTCAATTCGGTGGATGGTATATGCAATACAAGTGCTTGCCATTTGGATGGTCCAAATCTCCTTTTGTCTATCAGTCCGTGGGTATGCAAGCTACAGCATTTTTGAGGTTAAAAGGAGTGGTAACAACACAATACATAGACGACAGGTTTTTGGGGCCGGCGAAGTTCGTTAGAGGCTAAAAATTACAGCAAACGGGAATGGCCATATATTGTAATGCAGCCACGCTTACACTGCTTGGGTTCACGTTCGAGTTACTCAAGAGCATTTGGGTCCCTACATGTGCTCTTACAAACCTTGGTTTGATTGTCCATTCTGATTTAAGACAATTTCAAATTCCAGAGGCCAAGAAACAAAAATTCATTGAATTGAGGGAAAACATTCTGGGGGAGGATACGGTGCCAGTGAAAACTCTGCAAAAACTAATGGGAAAATGCGTGTCTTTCAAGTTATGCGTCCCAGTTGCTAGCCTGTACATCAGAGCAATGGCTTGCGCGATTAGTCGAGCCGGGAAAGCCAACAAAGATATTGAGGTTGTTGGAGACGTGAGGGAGGAGATAATGTTTTGGCGGTTCTTGGATGACCATACAAACTGGGCGAATTGGAGGGGGGAGCGTCATGTTGATTTTCAGTTCTCGACGGATGCGAGTGGATACGCTTGGGGAGCTGCTTTTTCGGACGGGCAGATGATTCATGACATGTGGCAGCACGGTGATGATAGGCCCATCCATCTTAAGGAGGCTGAGGCCTTGCTAAAGAGCCTCCAGACGATTCCGGAGTTGATTCTGGACAGGAGAGTAGACGTGGCAGTGGATAATCAAGCCGTTGTAAAATCATGGGAAAATCAGGGGGCGAGAGATACTGACCTGGTGAGATTGCTGAAATCCATATTTCAGTTTGTTGCGCGATATAATTGCGATTTGAAGCTTTTCTATGTGCCATCTGGTGATAACCCGGCAGACGCACCCTCCCGTAAATTGTCCCTAAGTGATGCCAAGCTGGCAGAAGCGGCGTGGTCAAAACTGGAAGATTCATTCGGGCCACATACTATGGATATGATGGCTTTAGATTCGAATGCAATGAGAGATGGGAATGGACGGGCACTTCCACACTTCACCCCATGTCCCCTGCCAAACTCAGCTGGGGTGAATGTGTTCACCAAAACCTTGTCTGATTCAGAGAATTATTATTGTTTTCTGCCATTTTGCTTAGTGGGAGCGGTTCTGAGTTTTCTATTACAGGAGAACCCAAGGCCACTTAGAATTACTTTGGTGATACCAAAGTTGTCGCCTCTACCTCCCTGGTGGCCGGTTGTGATGGCATCGGCTAACGTTACTTTTCAACTTGGTGCCAAAAACGAATATGATGTAGTTGATCTTCCGTCAAAACAAGGGTATGTGCGCTCGCCCCTGAGGTGTCCCCTGGTGGTTGCTAGGCTTGTATTGGAGTAGAGTAAAAATAACATAACCTTGGGGAGCAATGCTCTCAGCTGACGAGATACTCTATATTCACTTCTCTAAGGTAGGGGCAAATATGCATGTTTTGCCCCTATTATTGTCTTTCTACAGGGATACATTTCCGTAGAGCACGTGGCTTAGTGCCGATGCTTATGAACCAATCGGACGATTATGTCGTGACCAATTTATTGTACATTCCTGTAGATAATACGGGGTAAGGTCTGATTACCAAATAATCGACTGACCTGGGAAAAGTGAATCAAAAGTAGGTACGGTGACACGGCCTTGAGCCAGACACTCAGGGACAAAAGGTAAAGTAGCATAATTCGGAAGTGATTCGGAGGTCAAATTTCTGACCTTTATATCACAAATAGAATTCAGGGCATAGGGAAGGAATTTTGACATACCTGAAGCCAATCATTATCGATCAATGAATAAATAGATTTAAAAAATTCTCTATTAGGAATGTCTGGCTCAGGACCGAGTTTACAGTAACGGAGGGACCAGAGTCAGGTTGTGTGGCTTGGCTGAAAGCGGCATTTAGTGGTATAATGTGTGCCATTAGGTTGGGGTCGCTGTAGCTGGTTGTGAGGGCTGGGTGGACGAAAAATTTTATGTTTTTTTTTCTTTTTCTCTCTTTCTAATTTGGCTATTTAGAGACCTGGTGACGCAAAAAGTCAGGCATCGGTGGACATCTAGGTTTGAGAAGTCATGTGGATTTTTTGATGGAAAGTTTCGGCTCATCGAGGTATCAGACAAAAAAGTCCAAGGTTCAGAAGAGTTTGGAGATATTCCTGAAGCATCTGGGTAAGGACGTAGTTACCTGTTCCCCATATGACATTTGCTTATACTTGGCGTGGGCCGATGAGGAAGGAAAGACGGCGATTCATGTCACTCAATGTACGGCTATTGGCAGCAAGTCGCCGACTTGTAATTGTCCGAGAAGACTCGCTTACGGTACGGTAAAATCGAGAATATCTCATCTGAAGGCTATTTTTGTAGAGTTAGGAAGACCAGACAGGTGGTCGTCTGGCGGTAAGGGAAATCCGGTCATCTCGGATCAAGTTTCGACTTATTTAAAGCAGATCCGGGAGGAACAAAGTAAAGGCCATGTCATGGTAACACAGGCAAAACCATTGTTCATGTCAAAATTAGTCTTAATTTCTATGTATATGGACAGGCAGTTGACCCGCCAGGAGGTCAACCTAGCCTCGAGATTTATTCTTGCTAGGGACCAGGCTTTATTCAAGTTTATGTTTTTCGGCGGGGATAGAGCACACGATGCTGGGATAATGTTAACCCAGGAAATACGGGAGCTACCGGGAGGTTCGGGTTACGTGATTAAGCATACGTGGGGAAAAACCCACCGCGTGGATAATCCGAATATATTTACTATATTTACTTGCAAGGAGCCCATGGTTTGCCCGATCTTGGGATTGAAGAGGTACCTCCAGGTAGCCACCTCTATGAATGTCAACTTAAAGCAGGGGTTTCTGTTTAGACCAATGTCCGGCCAACGGGTGCTTGATCGTTCTCTTTCCTACGAGGCAACTTATCAGAGACTTAAGCATTATTTGCGTATTTTGGGAATAGATGAGGGCGAAACCCCTCATAGCATGAGGAGTGGGTATGCTATCTCAATTGGTTTGCTGTCTGTACAGACGGACACCTCGCCTCGTAGTTTGGAAGCCATGATGCAACACATTGGTTGGACAGGCGAGTCTTCGGCAAAACATTATGCCAGAAGTGGTAAGCTAGACCAAGCAGCGAAGATGGCATCAATCATGGCGAGAACTAGTGTAGAGGATTGGAAAAAAGTTGAGGAGGGCTATATCGAGGAGTCTGAACTTCCTGAACCGTCCCTCGAGTAGGGCTGTATTGAGACAGAGGTGAAGGTTCAAGGGAGGGAAAATACCGCAAACAAATTGGGTAGTAGTTGGGCCCAGGGTATCAGATTGGTATAGTAAAATGTTTGCTCAGTTAGGCTAAGTGTAAATAGTGTATAATGTAATCATAACAGTTAGATGTGCAGATAAGGCAGAATAAAGAGTGTTATAATTTGATAACTTGACTGTTGTTTTTTTTTTAGTATTTGTTAAGGGGGCCCTCCTCGAGGGGGGGGCATGATGTATTGAGTTTGGGATAAGGGTTGGAGATCTCAATACATCATTGCTCGGATTCGCCTCCTACCTGATGATAGGAGAGGTCACGGGATGAGGTGAGAGAGAGCAAGTTATTCCCATTCCTTAAAGGCATCGAGCATGCATATGATGGTACGCCGCTTTGGATACTTTGGTATCCTAAGCGGTGTGACGTCAGAGGACATGGGATTGCCCTATTCCCTCAGTTGGTTTTGGAAATGGACGAGGTGGAAGGGCATAAGTCGGGGGCGGCGTTGTTTCGGATTACATGTTAATTTGCATAAACTGGCTAGTAGGGGTCAGAGTGGTGGTCTCTCTTTTGTTTTTAACCCGCCCACCCACCCAAGAGGCAGCTGCTTTGGGGCGTACATCATGTGGATGTCTCGAGCCGAGCAAGTTATTCCCATTCCTTAAAGGCATCGAGCATGCATATGATGGTACGCCGCTTTGGATACTTTGGTTCACTGAAAGCAGACATGTTATTTTGCATTCTAGTGTATCAGAATGACACCAAATGGCATGGTCGTCCTGATCAGTGCATTTATAGTCACTGGGCTGTTTTGGGTTTTAGCCATCTAGTTGCCAAACAAATATCAAACCGGACCGAAATTTGGTGCCCAAGGGTATTTCACTAGAAGGTACAATTGTAACAAGTAATTTAAGTCAAAAGCTTCATTAGTTGCAAAATGTGCCAATATCGGCCAATATACGCTATTTGACTTATGCGACCTTGAAAAATAGGTAAAATCAAAAACCTGCATAATATGTTATGCTTCTTTATTAGATTTGGCAATAATCCAGCCATGCATTAAGGAGATATAGCACTTTTCGTGTTTACGGTTTTAGCCACCTGGTGGCCAAATCAGGAATCAGACCCAACTGAAATTTGGTCACCCAGGTGTCATAACATGGGGAAACATGTGTACCAAGTTTCAAGTCAATAGCTGCAGTAGTTACGAAACGTGCCCTGCTAACGGACGCCGACGCCGACGCCGACACCTCTCAGTGAGGTGAGCTAAAAATGCAAGTAGCGGCCATCTTGGAAACAGTGGCAATCTCGGATTATGGAACGCTATCCAAAGTGACATGTCAGAACTAGAATTTATCAAAACATAGGCAAGTTTGGTATCACAGCGTAGGTTTTTATATCACCATCACAAAGGTGATTAGAAGAAAGTGTTTCATTGCAATAACTACGACATTAGTGTCCGACATAGAATATGTATAGATAAGGTGTGAGCCTATTTCTTGCAACAAAGAGGGTGAGATCACAGGCCCTGGACCATTTGAAATCAAAGTAAGTTCAAAGGCCTGCAACTATCTTAATCCAAGGTGAGACCACATACCCTTGACCATTTGAAAACAAGCCTGTAACTTAATCCAAGGTGAGAGCACAGACCCTGGACCATTTGAAAACAAAGTAAGTTCAAAGGCCTCTAACCATCTTAAACCCAGGTGAGACCACAGGTCCTAGACCATTTCAAAACAAATTAAGTTAAAAGGCCTGTAACAATCTTAATCCCAGGTGAGACCACAGGCCTAGGACCATTTGAAAACAATTAAAAGTACAAAGGCGAAAGGCCTGTAACTATCTTAATCCGAGGTGAGATCAGAGGCCCTGGCCCGTTTAAAAAGCCAGGGAAATCCTTGTGTTTACGGTGAGCACTCATAAATTTCCCTAAATACATTATTTGATGATGGGTTTTGGGCTGATCACATCTATCAAAATGCACCAAAACATGCTTATTTGATTTGCAAATGCTGGCAAGTGAGATTGCACAGATAACATTATATGGATGATGTCATTATCCTCCAATGAGAGCATGTCCTTGGTAGCAAGTCAAGTCATGTGGCTACTACGTGCTGTCAATCATGACACGTCATCACAGGTGATTATCATAATTTTCACGTTTCGAGCGATCGACCAAATTTGGATTTTTGACAACTGTCATCATGTGTCCGCGGCTCAAAATCTCGATGCCGCAGGTCGAGAGAAATATATTTGGATGCAGAATTTTAGCGATTATCGTCATGTGGTGTTCATATTTAATTTTTTTTAAATACTTTAGATACGATTTGGCCGTATCTCCGTTTCAAAATGAGCAAGCGCCGAGCTGAATCACTGGCCAATCTGTGATTTGTCTAAAAATTTCATCATGATGTACCAAAAACTTAACAGGCGGAAATTATTTCTTCAGCTATGTACCAAGCCCGTTCGCGATTTCCCAATGGCGTGACGCAGTCGACTTCCACGTTTTGCTCCAGAAAACCAACTCGCCGCCTAAGGCCGTAGTTGACGTATTTTCAGAAAAAAAACACTTGGGAATGATGAATATGATATGAAGGATTTTATTCATGTAAGATTTGTAGTTGTATAATTGAAGATGTTTTACAGTGAGGTTTTTTTCTACAGTGAGGCATGAAAACTCTGCTACCTAGTGCAATGACGTCGGGATTTTAACATGTGAAATGATGCTATTTGGTATTGCTAGTTACATGACATAGGGAGTCCTGTGTACTTAATTTCAAGTTCATAACTTTAGCGGATAAGAAACATGCCATAGTTACACTCATATGGCTAATTTATGCCATTTGACCTCTGTGACCTTGAAAATTAGGTCAAATTAAAAGCCGGATATGTATTGTATCCTTGCTAGGAGAACCTACCATAAAAACTCTATCGAAAACAAGTCACTTACAAGAGAGATATCACACTTCCTAGATTTCCACTTTTAGCCCCCTGCTGGCCAAGTCAAGAAATTGATCGGATCAAAATTCAGTTCAGGGGTCACCTGACCTGGGGGGTATTGTGTACAAAGCTTCAACTTCATAGCTCTAGTGGTCAACTAACACGCCACTGTTTTTGAAACAAGATACAGACACGACAGGCGACTGACACTGCGGTATCATATAGACTCTCCTACGGTGAGCCAAAAATAACAATATCAGCACAGTTGTTTATAAATAACACTAATATTGTTAATAACAACTATCAAGATTAGGTACAAACATCAACAAAAGTAAGTTCCCGCTAAATGATTGGTCATTATTTATTGAGGTATCCACAGCAATGCAATGTAAAATTCTGGATATCACCACTATGGTCAGAGGCTAAATTGATAAAATGACAGGGGTTCACCAATTGTTACGCATGAATGAACCTCAATCAAATTAACTAGAGGCCTGACAGCCTGGTAACTTGTTGTACATACATAGGGGAGGGGAGTTTTGACAAGCACACGGAGATGAGGGCGATATTCAATATATCGTCCGACACGAAGGCAAACCTTTTTTTATATCATACCAAAATATTTTTTAGTAATTCGTTTTCAATATGGTTTCGATCGGTAAAGTCAAGATTTAAGAATTTTCCGGGAAAAGTTCTTTGAGGAGGGAAAACAATTTTTCCAAATATTTCTTCTTGAACTCGATCAAAAAGTGAAAATACCTTTTGAATTAAATGGTCCAGGGACCATGTGCTCACCTCGGGTAATGTAATGCATGTCATTTACAGTGGATATGGGGAGAACAGTTTCTGGCTAGTTTCACCAGTTTTGATTCTATTGAATAATATTGTTCTTCTGGTCGATGGCACAAAAGAATATTACCGGTACCATCTAAGTATAGCATTTTGGTTATAAGGTTGACTGAATTTCAAGGTTATTGAAGAGATTGTACATATCACATGCAAATTGGTTGACATCTGTTCAACAGTTTAGGAGTAATAGGACTTTGTTAGATTTTCAAGATGGCGGACTGGTTGCCATATTTGTAATGGAATAAGACTGAAAATTAGGGAAATTGATAAGAGCACATGAAGTTTGGTTGCAATCCGATAATTAGTTTCGGAGTATTAGGACTTGTTAAATTTCCAAGATGGCCGTGTGGTGGCCATATTGGTTGATGAATTTTACTGAAAATCAAGGATGTTGTAGAGAGTACATAGATATACAATCACATGAAATTTGGTTGCAATCTGACTTTGCTTAATTTTCAAGATGGCCTGGCAGCCATATTTGAAGTTCGAGTGAGACAAATTTGTTGGGTAAAATAGAAGGTCCCTAGAAACATATCCTCACAAGTTTAGAACCTTCTAGCTCAAATAGAAACGAAATGTGCCACCTATCTGTGATTCAGTGAACTTTGACCTCTGTGACCTTGAAAATTAGGTCAAATCAAATACCCGGGTGATATGTCATTTAACCTTATTAGAAACAACCACCACAAAATTTCGTCACTCTACGCACAACCACTAGCTTCAAAAAGGCAAAAAACCAATTTCCCAGATGGCTGCCTGGAGACCAGAAAGTACGTCATATCGCAAAAAAAGTCTGGGCATATTGCCCAAAGCCACCATCACAACAAGTTTTAGCCATCTACCCCTAGTGGTGACAAAACGTGCTCCGCTTACAGACGACGATAACGACGACAGACAATGGACGCCACGGTATTGTATAAGCTCCCTAGCAGATATTGGTTGCCACGGGTGCATGTTTTCCCACTTGATGCTTTCATTTAAGACCACACTGAGACAATGGATGTCATGTTGTTGGGCAGGTGTTGGGGCCATTGATCCACAAACGTTCTGTTCAATGATGTATTATAAGACTTAGTCATGAAATTCAGGCTAAGCACCATTGGCATTCTCAATTATGTCAAAGGAATGCATGAAGAAAACCTTTAAAAATCCAGGTAAATATGAAGGTTTAAATGTACAGGAACAAAATGTACATAACTTTGTGGTCATTCTCGCAAATCGAGGTATTCACTATAATATGATGACAACCTGATCCCTTTTATTTCAAGAGTGCATCAAAATCTCATTGTTTTATCCTACAAAAAAAGCTGCAAGCATGCTCTGTAAATCCCCTGAAGGGTTCGAATATATCTGATAAATATCTGTCATTCACCGCCACAAATTGAATCAAGAAACAAGATGGCCACTGTCCTAGACATTGCACGAAAATAAAACCTGCAACGTGACAGGTTCGAGCCAATGAGATTCACAGATTTTTACTTGAGGTATGATATTCAATAGCATTGCGCCTTGACATGTCGCACAGCTGAATAAATTTTGTACTAAACTTAAAATATGCTGAAAATCAACTTCAACAAAGCAGAATATTATTTTCAGCTGCACTGGTCAACAAAATTTGTATTCCCCGGAAATTTCCCCACGAAAATACCTCCAACCCAATATAACTTTATCAGGAAAATGGTGTAAAATGTGCAGGTCCATTAGGAATATGCAAATTATAAGTCTGGGAAGCCTCTTACCGGAAGTACCGAAAAGGTCTGTTGGAATCGGGTTATTTTTCTCTAAATAAAAGCAAATAACATTACTTTTAAATGCAACTAATCATTACTCACGGCAGAATATAGAGTGCTCTTGCATTTTGATCTATTGCGTCGTCTGCCAGCAAGCTTGTACTCAATCCTAAAGCTTCACTGGCTAAAAAGGGGCTGGTTTTAAAAGAGACAAAAACCCCTTTCATTAACTTTTTTCCTGGCAATCATTGGCAATCTCAAGACAATATTTCGCTGCTCGCAAACCTAAAACGTTAAAACAGGCATGACCCTGTCCTTTTCAGCAATTAAGCTAAAGAACATAGTGAAGATATCCGAAAATTTCAATTACATTGCTCGGGATACCACAGAAAATGACCAATGACTTAGGGGGGAACTTCTCTTTGTTGAGGTGTTTTTATGTTAACATCACAGGAACTTCGCAATCACAAGCTTATCGGATGAGAACGTTGAGTTTGAGTTTTGCCAAAAGATGGTATGAGCCTCCACAAGGGTGCCAGGGTGAAGTCTGTAAAAGGGGCTTGGGGCAATTGGAGCTGGCTTTGAGTAATCAATTTTAAATGAAACAGCCAGGGGCCATTGTGCTCACTGTATAAATATTTGGTGGTTAGGAGTTCATGCTGGTTAAGAAACATGCTACATGAGTATAGTATATAGGTCAAAAGAGAGTCAGTATCCCGTAGGATATGTGATGGATCCTTCCTCGCAGTACCTACCATGAAAATATCATCAAAAACAAATTCACTAATTAGCCAGATAGTGCACTTCTTACCTTTTATAAATTTGGCCTTCTGGTAGCCAAGTCAAGAATCAGACCGGACCGAAGTTCAGATTGGACTGAATTTCGGTGACAGAGGTGACATGACGTAGGGAGTCGTGTACCAAATTTCAAGTTCATAGCTTTAGCGGTTAAGAAACGTGTCATAGGTTTCAAACGCCAATTTACACCATTTTACCGCTGAGACCTTGAAAATTAGGTCAAATCAAAAAACTGCATGATATGTGATGTATCCTTGCTAGGAGAAACTACAATTAAAATGTTATCGAAAACGAGGCACATATAAGAGAGATATCACACTTCTTAGATTTCCACTTCTGGCCCCCCTGGTGGCCAAGTCAAGAATCAGATTGGAGCATAATTCAGTGTCAGGGTTTACCTGACCTCTAGCGAGGTGACCTCTCGTGGTTAAGAAACATGCACTGTTTCTGAAACAGGATACAGATGACAACGGACACAGCGGTATTATAGACTCCCTACGGTGAGCCAAAAAGGGTATTTCATAAAAGTGGCTTTTTAATCCTGTAAAGTATATTCTTATATATCAGTTAATGCATGAAAAAGAGTTTCTGACTCAGAATAATTTTTCTGGACATTTTTTAGATGACATCAGTGGTGACACCCCATAAGGTGACATCCCCTAAGTATAAATAGGATCATTTTTGTGAAAATGAAAAAAAAATTGTACCCCAAAGACTTTATCAGTAGAAATGTTCAGAGAAGAACATTAGAAAAAACCTAGAAGGTCTACAGTATTTTTCCTAATACAAAAGATCAGTCAAACAGAAAATGACTGCAACTGACGCAGACTATTGGCGTAACACAAAGATCCAAAAGTTTGAAGCATGTCACACACATTGCCAAATCATGACCCGAAATTTCTTGTTTTGCGGAGCAACTTTCCTACGGAATAAAGTTATTAGGAAAGAAAATCTCAATTACCTGTACATACTCTTACAGTCCAAGTACATGTATTTACAATTAGTTTTCTAAAGTCCAAATATTTCCTTGGCCTGTCCACACTAAACACTGAAATTTATTGGCAATATTACCCTTTTTACAATCAATCACACCAGCACTTGTCAGTCACACATCCAAGAGTAGTAGCAGTGATACTAGTTCCTACCCTCAACTATTATGTATACAGCACCTGACCACTTTGGATCATCTGTTTGTAAACTGCTGACGATACTGTCATAATATGCAAAGTATCCTGGATCTCAGCTCAGTTTCAAGAGAACCTTTTATCTTGAGATCGGCTCTTTCAGTTAGTCAGCACCTGTTGGCGACGCTCCAATTCATCCACTGTCAAAACGTTTGGTCCTTGCCCAGGAATTGGTGGCATGGCAGGTAAGTGTTGTTTTAACATATCCATCTGAAACCATTTCGATAAATCAGCACCAGGATTAGGGCTTGCTGATTTTGGATAACTTGGAATAGGTGAGAGGGGCCCATTTCCTGAAATGAACAAATATGAGTTTCTGATTTTGCTACCTTTGTCAAGCAGAATGGCACATAACTCCAAAAATGCTCCTCTGGCCTATTTTGCTCACAACTTGCTTAAAACAATACGGATATGAAAGAAAATGAAATTCTGTGTGTAGTGAAAGCATTTTCGAATGCCTTCTTTTCTCTAAAAGGTCGTTGTTTAGTCCCAAGAGACAATTACACGCTACGGACACAAAGTCAAAATTCACGCCAAGTATAAGCATTGGTGATGTCACAGGATGTAGCTGATAATAACGCTTTCAAGGAATATTCTCTTACTAGCGACGACCACGAGACTAGAGCGGGCGACGAAAACTCATAGTTGAAACGAATAATGACTGTCTATGTGTGGATGAAGTTATGATTTGCAGGAATATGCCCATTTACTCTGGGTTTTGGAACATTTGTGTGAGGAGCAACATCGAGGAACGTCCTGTATCGTCGAGTGAAGCGGATTCAAAGTGGACACTTTTGTTTACGAACAGCGGTACCGCTTACTGACCATGGAGTTGCAAGCATAGACATCTATTGCGGTTTACTCATGTTACGGTTTTCAAATTTTGTTTTCGTAAATAAATGCAGATATGTTTTGTTTGTTTAAAATTAGCGTTAATTCAGTCCCTCAGATTTTATAGTATTTTGATGTCATTGTGTTCTATAGTTCATACTTTGTGTGTGTGTGTGTACAGTACAGTACATACAGGTATAGTTTTGTCACTGCATGGTTCCAGAGAGCAATTGAGAAGGCGAGCTAACCATGCAGCCATAGCTGGACACAGTGGTACATTATCCAACAGTCTACCGATGAGAGAAGTGATACTGATCGAGTGCTGACAGAAGTCAGCCATACCTGTAACAGTAGGCCTAATAGTATTTTGAGTGTGTCATTTTGACTTTCATTATTGCAGTGTTAACACAAGAGTGGTATTGGTAAATTTATGAGTACCTGCATAAGTTCGGACTTCCATACTGAATACCATTCTTTGAAAACTGGATTTACCTGGTGGCTCTATTTTCAGTATCCACACAGTTGTGGACCAAAATTGCAGTAACTTGTTGCAGTTGGGTATGCTTTGGAAAGTCCTAGCTCATGGGTTTCAATGTGAATTCAAGTGAACTTGAATTGAGATGCAACCAGCCATTGGCATTTATAGTAATTGACATTCTAGTGAACCTGTCAGATTGAAGACGTCATTTTGATGTGTCAAATTAGTGTGTCAAACATCAAGTATTTTGAGTGACAGTCACAGTTTCTATCCTAGGGTGACAGCTGCGTTCAACATAGAGTATCGCGAGTGACATTTGCCTTCAACATAGCGCTTCTAGAGTGAATTTGGCGTTCAACATGGAGTTTCTAGAGTGACATTTGCGTTGAATATTGAGTATGGCGAGTGACATTTGTGTTCAGTGTTCGTATTGTGTAGAGAAGTATATACATCAAAGTTGTTTAGATTAACGTCAAATAGTGACAGTAGTGTCAAATGCCAAATTAGTGACTCTGCGCCTAGTTTACTGTCATCTAGTATCAAGCTTACATAGTAAGAATTCCTCGCTACTAGTGATAACATTAGTTTGTCGCTTCAAGTTGATTTATTTGAGTCTAGTGTTGAGTGTCATAGCTACATCATGGGTCGATGTCGTCGCCGTCAAGATGGAGTTCCACCCTCACCATTCAAGTTGCAGACTGTATGTGAAGTGATGGACTTGGAACAAGAGATCAAAGATGATATTTTAGCACTTACATCAGAGCCAGGAAACTCTAAGAAAAGTCGAAGCTCGGGTAAAGGAGCTTGCTGAAGTGAAAGAGGACTACATGTAAATGCATAACATGATTATGGATTTGCTCCAAGCAGAGGATGTTGAAGAAGAATGTGACAACAAAGGAAGACAGAGGAAAGACCTGCATCGGATTTCAGACCAAGCAGCTGCATACATAATAGAGTACACTTCAGCCAAGGACATGTCTTCTGTTGATTCTCATAGTGATTCCAGTCATCATGGTCACGGTGATAGTTAGTCCAATGCAATCCGTCCACCAAAGCTGAACCTGCCATCCCTCAGTGGTAACTTGTTGGAGTTTACACCAAACTGGGACCAGTAACAATGTGCAGTACATGCTAATGGAGACTTGTCAGATGTTCAGAAATTTGTCTACTTATGAAGTACTTGGAAGGGATTAGCATTGAAATGCATCAAGGGATTTGAAATCACTTTTGGGAGCTATTGGCATGCAGTGAATGCCATCTAGGATAAGTTTGGCCAGAAGCACATGATTGTCTCGTCACTAGTCAAGTCAATCGTTGGTTTGGACATCAAGGGCAACATGACTGCTGCCACTCTTAGAGATCTTCAGCATACATTGCAGAATCGGATCTGAGCTTTAGAGGCTCTAAGATTCAACCCTGAAGACCAGCATGTGCAGATGTTGATCATACGACTACTAGAAATGAAGATGTATCCAGAATTGTGTGAAAAGTGGGAGTTGTACTTGGAGGATGTTGAGGAGGTGGAAATACCCGTCGAGTTGCTGTTCAAGTTTTTGCATCTGCAGGTCTTATGCAAGGAGGCTCGAGATAGAAATGGAAACAAGAAAGATCCCGAGAAAGGATTTTCCATTTTCACTGCAAAGAAGAGTTTCACTTAGGATGTGAGGAAGCAGGACTCAAGGCCAAGCCACTTCACAGCGTCAGCCTAGCTGGAAGCAACTGGAGCTTAAAAAGGTAGAAGTTCTGTGTCATCAGCCAGCAAGATCACGACAACAGCAGCTGTCGAGACATTCCGATGAAAAGTGTAGAAGATAGATGAGATCTGGCAAAATCCGAATGTCTTTGCATCAACAAACCCCAGTCACTCAGTGGGGAGCTGACGGTCAGCAAGCTGTTCAATAGAGGGCTGTGGAAAGAAGCATCATCGCTTGCTATACATCAGTCACAGGGCAGAAGAGAAGAAAAAAAAGGTGACCAGATTACTGGTGAAGTCTAGTCCAGCCCAAGCAACACAAGTCTTAGTACAAACAGCGCAGACTACAATGTCGACAGTAGATAGCGGGACGAAGTTTAAATTGCGACTGCTATTGGATCCTGGCAGTCAGAGGTCATACATCTGGAAGCGAATAGCTGATTCCCTTGTCTTGAAGGGACCTTGTGAGATGTTAAGCATCGCAACCTTAAAAGGGCAAACTACCGAGACCAAGTGCCTGAGAAGAGTTGTTGTCAATATTGGAGTTGTCAAGATTGAAGCATTAGCTATTGAGGAGATCGTCCATCCGTCCGTCCGGGCGGGCGGGCGTCTGCTACTTGGTTTCCGTCGATTTCAAGGAGAACGGCTTTGACAATCAATTCAATTTTTGGTATGTACATGGGGGTGACTAGAGGAAGGTTCCTTTTGAAAACGGGCTTGTTCTGATTATCAATATGGCCACCAGGGTGGCCTGTTTGAAATTGGTTTCCGTCAAATTCATTTTTTGTATGTACATTGGGGGTGACTAGAGGAAGGTTCCTTTCGAAAACCGGCTCGTTCTGATTCTAAATATGGTCACCAGGGTGGGATCGGTTTCCGTCAATTTCAAGTAAACCATTTGTCCGATTAAATTCATTTTTGGTATGTACGTTGAGGGTGACTAGAGCGAGGTTCCTTTTGAAAAGGGGCTCGTTTCGATTATCAATATGGCCACTAGGGCGGCGTGCTTGAAATCGGTTTCCGTCAATTTCAAGGAGAATGGCTTTGACAATCAATTCAATTTTTCGTATGTACATTGGGGGTGACTAGCGGAAGGTTCCTTTTGAAAACGGGCTTGTTCCGATTATCAATTTGGCCACCAGGGCGGCGTGTTTGAAATTAGTTTTCATCAATTTCGAGGAGAACCGTTCGTTCGATCAAATTCATTTTTGGTATGTACGTTTAGGGTGACTAGAGGAAGGTTCCTTTCGAAAACCAGCTCGTTCTGAATCTCAATATGATCACCAGGGCGTCGTGCTTGAATTCGGTTTCCATCAATTTCGAGGAGAGCCGTTCGTCAGATTAAATTCATTTTTAGTATGTACGTTGAGGGTGACTAGGGTGAGCTTCCTTTTGGAAATTGGCTCGTTCCGATTATCAATATGGCCACTAAGGCGGCGTGCTTGAAATCGGTTTCTGTCAATTTCGAGGAGAACCGTTCGTCTGATCAAATTCATTTTTGGTATGTACAGTCCTTCAAAAAAGTAAATGGACACACAAAAATCAAATTTTCTTGAAAACGGCTGGTGATAAATCGATGCGGTTTGCTGCATTTGATAGGGCATTTAGTTGTGCATCATGATATCTACCACTTGGAAATTTGCTATTTTACCTATAAGTCAATTTTTTCGATTTATGAAAGGTCCCAAAATCAACTTTTTTATCACGCATTTTTTGGGGGCAAATTTTATATTGACTGGAAGCTTCTGTTGAGTTATGAGTGAATATCTAAGAAATTCCACAGTTTTCACTTGAATCTGCAACTTATTAACCCAACATCCCATTTATATTGAAATTGCTGACATTCAACATGCTCATCGGGCCTATTCACAAAAACTGAATTCAAAATTTTGTAGCGTGTGACCGGGTTCAATACACTAGCATGTTCGAATTCAATAGGCTTGGTGGTGAAGATCACCAGGGGGTTTCTCCAAAGTAATTCCAAAGTCAATAAACAAGGTGCAAAATTTTGACATAAAATGCTGTTTTCCCACCAATTAACACAAGATATTTTCATCACCTTAATGGGGACGTGGGTTTTTCATCATGGTGATTCATCCTATCAAGAAAAAGTACGAAAAAAATCGGAAACGAAAAAGTTGATTTTGGGGCCTTTTGTAAATCAATAAAAGTCGGTATTAGATAAAATGGCTAATTTTTATGTGGTAGATACCATGATGCACAACTAAATGTCCTATCAAATGCAGCAAACCGAATCGATTTACCACCAGCCGTTTTCAAGAAAATTTGATTTTTGTGTGTCCATTTACTTTTTTGAAGGACTGTACGTCGGGGGTGACTAGAGGAAGGTTCCCTTCGAAAACCGGCTCGTTCTGATTCTCAATATGGTCAACAGGGCAACGTGCTTGAAATTGGTTTCCGTCAATTTCGAGAACGGCTTGGAGGATGGAATCAATTTTTAGTGAGTGTAGGCCTAATGCAGTTTTGTAAGGGGAAGGTTCCTTTCGATAATCAGCGCGATTCAACATTCAATATGGCCGCCACACTCACATCCTCAAAATAAGTTTTTTACAAATTTAATTTCCATATGCAAACTAGCCACTCCACTAAGCCAACTTCACCATTATCTCACCTTCAACCTTAATAGGCTGAGGGTTTATGCTCGCTTTGCGATGCTATTTTTATCATTAAAATGCGAGGACAGACTAAACCAGAGAAAGCATGCATATGCTTGTTCACTTGCGCCACAAAGAGGACGGTCCACTTAGAGCTGACATATCATAAGACCACAGATGAGTTTCTCCAAGCCTTTGTTCGGATGATCAATCGCCGAGGGATGTGTCACACAATTTGGTCTGACAACGCTAAGCCAAACTCCTCATAACAGAGATGTTCACAAAGAGGAAGAGCAGCCTCTGGGCCAATGTAGATACACAAGACCTTGAGAGCATGTTGGCGTCATGAGGAGTTGAGTGGAAATTCATAGTCACAAGTCATTCATAGTCACATTGTGAAAAAAACGAAAAGAAAAAAGTTAGTTTTTGGATATTTTAAAAATTGCCTGCTACATACTGAAGAGACAGGATTAGCTTGGCCCAAATACAACAGAACCATGACCAACTAAATATGCCATTCACTGCTGAAAATAGCCAATTATTCAATTATCGAATTCTATCTTTGTGATATTTAAACAAGAGGCCCCGAGGGCCTGGCGCTCAGCTGGATGACCTAATAACACCGGACTGAGGGTGTAAAGTAGTAAATATCGGCTTTATACTACTGTTTGAAGGTCAAGAGAACACATTATACCACTAAAATTTCCAATGCAGAGCTGCCAGCTGGATGAAATATGATTTAACTAATCATCCATGGTATGTAAATATTACAGGTTCAGTATGTTGTATCGGTAGCTTTACACACAAGAAGTGTCAGAGAGGATGTGACTTCTCCATGGACAACTGTAGTATGTCCAGGCTGGGTTGTACAGCACAAGGATACAAAATGCTGTCTGTAATTGAGAGGTATCCTGATTTAACACAGGTCAAAATAAATATAAATGACTGGTTTGGGACTAACACCACTGTCTTTTTTTTTTAATAAGGTAGTGATTACAGGAGTCAAAAAAATTAATTTTATTGAGAGAAATTGACCTGTCCTGCAGGTGACTGGAATTTACAATACAAAGGGTCGTTTTTCATGACATTGTGCTCTACTCCGTATCCCTAGTGAGTCGATCAGGAACCAATCAATTTTTTACTAGCATTGTGCTCTACTGCCTATCCCTAGTGATTCGATCGGGAACCGATCCATCTCTGGTGCAGACAGCTTCAAATTGGCTATTTCTTGAATAGATTGAATTGCGATGAAAATCTAATGCAATAAAGGAGCAATATCGAAGAGACAAATTAATCAAACCAATTGTCCACAGACTCGGACCCTGCAATGGCGTGATGTATGCGTGCATATAAAAGTATATCAATTGGTCCGATAGAGATGATGAGGCAATGTCAATATGCCTCGTTCCTTAGTCAGCAATATGCCCCTTTTCATACAGAGAAGAAGGAGAACCCAGATAGGCCTTCACATGTCGGCTTCCAAATGGCTCGAACCAACTGTACTATCACTACTATAACTTTAAAATGCGTGCTCCTCCTACATGTAGCAATGTCTCGGGCAAGGCACTTAGTCGACAGGCAAGCCAGAAGTTCAGCACCGTGAGCAGCTCCTTGATAAAGCCATGTCAGGTTCAGCGCGCCTCTTCAGATACATCAAGTATTGAAAGCTGTGGTGAGCACATAAAAAGACCATGGTCACCTTAATTTGAAAATCCGTTCATAATCAAGGGCTAGCTCTGACTAAAACAGCACTCATAAACAATAGACCACCAATTTGACCCCAGCTTGTAACTGCGGGAAAACCCAAGTTCAGCAACCAAAAGTACCAAAAATACATTTTTGTTTACATTTGAACTGCACACATGCGTTTGTTTACAATTTCATTTCCCGCGAAATCTCGAAAATCAGGTGACCTGCAATCATGGATTGAAAATAACATTAACCTCGGTTCAGCAAGTCAGCAGGTGTACCGGCTGTTCCAATCATCCCCTTACAGCCAGCTGTTCAAAAGGTAATGTTATTCACCCCACAGGGAGTGCAGGTAATTGATTAAGCCCCTGCATAACTTAACATCAATGGCTTGGCTTCTGTGAGTGGTAAGGAGAATTGACAGTGTCCAAATAAAAATCCCTCATAACTGCTCCGCTGAAGTAAATTTTTGAACAAAAAACCAAGACGTTGCACCAGGGAAAGGTGTCACCACCATTCATGCAAAATTTCAAGGCGATCCAACGCCTCCAAGTGTGACTTTATTCGTCCCCCTTCCAGTATTATTATAATAGAAGATTTAGACCTGCGATGACGTCATTTCTGGTGATTCCATATACGTTGTCCAATGAGCGCTTTTTAAAGTGTGCCATTTGGCATGCATTAGCATGCAATGTATTTTATCAGCGCTGCCAATTGCCGAACAGAATGCCGTAGCTCCGTCAATTTTGAATCAATTTTTATGGGAGTAACATTATTGTGTTGATTGGAATGTCTCCTTTTACTCATGTAAGAATTGTAGTACTAAAAACCAATATGCAAACAGAATCATGCCAATTCACTGCACATACTGTGGGAATTCTCAACTTCAAAATACATCGCGAACAGAGCGTGCACTTCCGACATAGTTTTCATAGAATTGTGGCCAAATTTTCAAGAACTAATTTCTGAAAGTATTCCCTTAAGACCTTATGACTACCCACTGAAAGGAACTAGTGATAATATCGCCTACTTAACTACTTTTTAGCAGAAAATTGGTTACAAAATCAATCTTCCATCTTCAGACTGGTCACAGTGGGTATGCTGAAATATAGCCTGGTTCCTTGGCCAATTCAATGCGCAGAATACAACTGCGCAACTATACGTCATAACCCGGGCTTTTGAATCGTCAAAAAATCAGTTGAATGTGCCTGTAGCGCCAACTGGCGGTGAAAACTAAACTAATTCCATTACAAGTAAAAATGAAAAATGATTAAAAAATATTCGGCCAGATTTGAGAACAATATTTCCTCTGTGGACCGAGGTGTAAAGGAAAGAAGTTTAAACTTCCCGATGACCTCATTCGCCGAATGTAGGTCGGATCGCGCTGGTTTCTGAGTTCCCCTTAGGCTACTCCTAATTTAGCAGCTTCAACAAAGTGCCTCGGTTACAAAATGCTCAAAAGTGACACGGATGGAAGGAAGGACAGACACCATTCCCTTAGCAATATTGCCAGCTTTGCTGACTTTGTCAGCTGAACTAAAAAAACCGTGGGCATTTACTTTCTGGTAGGGCTGTACAGGTAGCCGAAAGGAACCTGATCCGCCAACGAGTTGAGCAGGTCCAGCAGTGACAGGAACTGTCGGGCTGTGGCACTGTCACGACAACGGAAAGTCCTGATCAGAGACTGGATCTTGAGAATCTGGTTCTGAGGAGGAGCGTGAGGCCTCTTGTGTGCGAAAGCGCACCACCACCACCACGACATAGTCCTGAGACAGTTCAAGCTCAGACTTTTCTAGGTGGATAATCCAACCCGCTTGTCTGGCTGTCTCGAGCAAGTTCTTGGCCTGTCCGCGGAGACGGTGACGAGACTGGCAATGAAGTAATCTCGTTGAGATAGCAATCGAGCTTGAAGCCCATGGCGTGAAAAGGCACAGCGAACGCCTTGACGACGGTTGCAAAATAAGCGGCGGGGACACAAGGCCTGGAAGTGATTAACCCATCCTTTGAAACAAAAGCAAAAGAATGGCTGAAAGTCTGGGTGAACAGGGATGTGAAAGTGCGCATCCTGGAGGTCCATCGAGACTGCACGATTGTTGGGCTGCACCGTCGTTGCCACTGACCTGGTTGTCTTCATCTTGAACCAGTTCAAGCTGGAAAGGTCTATGACCAATCTTCACTTCTGCCACTTCTTTGGGATCAAGAAGACGTCACTGTGAAAGCTCGGGGAGGAATTGTTGTCCACCACCATGATAGCCTCCTTCTGAAGGAGGGAGCTGACCTCCGAGCGCCCTGGCAGGGTTCACAGGAGGAATAACAGGAGTGGGAGCCCACGTCATTGGGTTTGGATGGGAAAAGTCCAAGCGGAAACGATGGGAAGCACCAATGCCCCAAAAAGCTGCAAAATGGCGCAGCCTGCCCCAGGAGCCCAGGGGACTCCACTTGATGGCCCTGGAGGAAGGACTGAAAAGTCACTTACACTTGCCCCTGCAGTCCTTTCCAGACGGAGAGGGCCGCTTCGGCTGTGTGAATCCACCGGAGGAGTGGTGGCTCTTAGAGGCAGCCTCAGACTCTACCTGCCCACAGGAATAAGAGGAGGAGTTACGCGGGGAGGAGGACCCACAAGGGCCGCCGAACTCCGGGGGTGTTGAGACACGGCCTGACGAAATGGTCTGTGGACCAAGAAAAGGAAGAAAAGGACGGCGGGCAGGGGGCGGCCTTAGGAACCGGAGCAATTTCCAAAAGGCGGTCTGGGCACCCGGAGTGCCCGGCAGCGAGTCATAGAACAGAAGCTCAGTGGAGCAGTCCATAAAGCTCCCCACAGAAACTGGGCTAGGACACTGCTCAGCCTCTCAATGAGCAGACCCTGGCACCTAAGCAACCCGTTGGCTGAAACTTGTCCCTGACCTTAAAAAGTCGGTCACAGTCTAAAAGTTTCAAGAATTACATTCAGCGTGTTCAGATAAGTTGATGACATTAATTTGAAGACCACACAGTGTAGGTTTCTCGATATATGACCCACATTTCATACTTTGACCTTGACCTAATCACACCTAAATTGTATATCACCCTGACCTAAATTTTGGCAATAGGAATTGCTAATAGCTATCTACATATCAAATTTAAGGAGTCTAGTCAAAATAATGACGAAGAGTACCACCTTTGGAGAAATTTTAAAGTTTGACTTCTGTGAACCTTGAAAATGAACTCATAAACCTGGGTTATATCTATCATGTAATAATATGATATCCCACAAGTGCTTTGCAAAGGGAAACTTGGAAAAGTGCATTATAAGAACTCAATATTATTATCATTAGTATTATCATTTCATCAGAAGAATCCCACTTAGGAATTTCATGACTCTGGTTATCAGCATTAATGAGATATGGACAAAAATATAGTTTTTTCAAGATGCCGCCTAGAGCAATGAAAGTTGGTCAAATTGCAATGATTTTTGTACGTCAAGTCATGTTTTCATAAGAAATATACAACTTTTAACTTTCTAGACAAAACAGTGAGCAAATGTGCCACGACTACTGAAACACGGACAGCAGACAAGAAATGATGTCATAAGCTCATCCATTTGAGCTAAAAATGACCACAGAGTTTGGTTTCAGAGTGATTTGGAACACATGGAAATGTATTTTTTATCGGCCTGCCAATGGTTTTGCTTTGGATTTTACATTTGGTCCAGGTCATATAAAGCTAGCTGTGATTCTAATTCACTTCCAAATTTTTCAATATTGATTTTTTCAAAAGACTCGCTGGACCAGGTGACTCTTTTTCCATCAGTCTGCTTTAATTCTTCATCTTTTTTTTATTCATATGGCGATGTCATGACTTCTCAGTCATGTAGACGGTCAAAAACAAGTGCAATCCACCTGGTCCACAAGTATGTATGGCATCGTACCCTATTGTACTTGGTTTCTGCTATTGTTTCTGCTAATGCTATTGTTTAGAGTACGACTCGCAGACGGACTGACAGACCGAACCGTGGTTTTGTATCCTAATAATCGTTGTGTTGTAGTTCAGATTTTATCAGTTCATGTATTGATTTTCTTCTGTCCATGCATCACCAGTTAAGTTTGGTTTATTAATCAATCGTCTCACCGGTTTCTATTGTCTCGTGACTGTGATGACCGAGCCCAGTCGCGTCATCACGCAACAGAATGACAGATGACGTTCGCAGGAAAACTACAGGTGAAAATTACGGGTGGCTGATTAAATGAAATGGTCAGGGGCCATTGTGCTCACCGTATAGATATTTGGTGGTTATGAATTCATCCTGGCTAAGAAACATGCTACAGGTATAGTATATAGATCAAACCAAAGTCGGTATGACATGTGATGTATCCTTGCTTCGAGCACCTACCATAAAAAATCACCAAAAATTAGTTACTTATATGCGAGATATTACACTTTTTACATCTTTTAGTTTTGGCCTCCTGGCGGTCAAGTCGAGAATCAGATCAAATCAAATTCGGTGTCAGAGGTAACATGTGAAAGGGAGTCATGTGTACCAAATTTCAAGTTCATAGCTTTAGCGGTTAAGAAATGTGCCATAGTTACACTCAAACGGCCATATAACACCATTTAACCTCTGTGACCATGAAAACTAGAAATATATAACGCAATTGGGGTAAATTGCAAATGTATGCCCCCGCTCTGGTGTGTTCGGTGTGTTAATATGTTCATTGCGCGCGTTATTTAGCCTATAAATATGAAATTGTGGCTATAAGCACACCTCGAGGGTCAGGCCCAAAATCGACAGGGAACCTCCCCTACACAACCTCATCACACCACATAAGTTTCAGGTCAGTCACTCACTTGGTTCTTGAGTTACAGATCAGAATGCGAAAAACCAAGTCGGGCCTGGCAGCCATCTTGGATTTCAGATCGGGCCCAAAATGGATAGGGAACCTCCCCTACACTAGGTAATAACACCACATAAGTTTCAGGTCTGTCATTCACTCGGTTCTTAATTTAGGGGGCGGAATACAAATCACCAAGTCGGGCCTGGCAGCCATCTTGGATTTCAGATCGGGCCCAAAATGGATAGGGAACCTCCCCTACACTAGGTAATAACACCACATAAGTTTCAGGTCTGTCATTCACTCGGTTCTTAATTTACGGGGCGGAATACAAATCACCAAGTCGGGGACCTGGTGGCCATCTTTGATTTCGGGTCTGGCCCAAAATCGATAGGGAACCTCCCCTACCATAGACCATTACACAACAAAAGTTTGAAGACTGTTGGACCTCTGGTTCTCCAGTTAACGAGCGGAATGCCAAAATCTAAGATGGTGGCTGGCGGCCATCTTTGATTTCGGGTCGGGCCCAAAATCGATAGGGAACCTCCCCTACCATAGACCATCACGCCAGAAAAGTTTGACTGTTGGACCTCCGGTTCTCCAGTTAACGAGCGGAATGCGAAAATCTAAGATGGTGGCTGGCGGCCATATTGGATTTTGGAACGCGCCAAAAAACAACAGGGACCCTTTGACACACTAGGCCTACACCCCCTAAAAATTTCAAGTCAGCCGAGCAAGGGGTTCTTGAGTTATAGTCTGGAATTCAGTGCGGCGGACGTGGACGCGGCGGCGGCGGCCGGAAACCACCCAAGTACATAATGCCCCCACTTTAGCGGAGGCATAATTAGGTCAAATCAAAAAAAAAAGTAGGACATGTAATGTATCCTTGCTCAGAGAACCTATCATAAAATGTCATCGAAAACAAAGTCACTAATCGAGATATTGCACTTTTTTAGCTTTTGGCCCCCTGGTGGCCAAGTGGAGAATCAGATCATACCGAAATTCGGTGACCTGGGGGTCCTGTATACAAAGTTTCAAGTTCATAGATCTAGCGGTTAAGAAATGTGCCACTGTTTTTGAAATAGGACACAGACGACAAGGACGGACGCCGGACACAGCGGTGTTGTAAAGACTCCCCAACAGTGAGCCAAAAAAGGCCCTTTTATCTTACCGTTTAAAAAGATAATCCCCAATCTAATCCCCCTGCTGGTATCCATCCAAAACAGCCCATCCAAAATGATAAAAAATAATCCTCTAGTCCAACCAACCTCGTAGTTCCGGCCTCGCCACCCGTCCAAACAAAATGTGAGGACACAACACAAATCAAGGCCCACTCCCATAAAGTTTTGAAAATTAGATGCCCGGAGGTGCAATTTACGGGCATCTAAGGGGAGATTTAGCATTCCGTCTCAATGAATATATCGGCTTTTTTACAGGTTAAAGATTTCAAAATACTTCAAAAAGTGGACTGTCGCCAACTTTCCCTCACAAAGTTTTCCTTTGGAAATGGCACTCAATGTCTTCCTCCAGCCAAGACCAGCAAAACTTGTTCTTTATCTTTGACGATCGTCAAAATTAACCAGCACTTTGAATATCAAAAGATAAGACACATGTTGTGCCATCGCTCTTTGCGCAAATTCCGTACAGTGCGTATGCACAGATAAGTCGTAGCCCGACAGAATTTGCCCAAGCAATTCTGCTCTGCCAAATATTGTCATAGTACGCTCAGTATTCAGTCATGAACTCAAGTGACTCAAGCGAGTAAATAAATGACCAATAAACTCAATAAGCGGGATTACGGGCTCTGTGCATTTTTCTGAGCATGTTGCGACTCCGGCGCTGTGGTAGATGGTCGGCGGGGAATGGAGACTTGGCAGGCTTGAGATCGATGTCGGGGATGGTCTAGACATTGACCCAACCCCATCCCGGATTTGAACGAATCTCAGGACCCAACTATTTAATACAAAAGATGAAATGGCCAGGGCCATTGTGCTCACCTCATGTGGAGGAAAGATGGATGAAGAGTATGGTATTGTGTCATGTAGTGTTAGGTTTGATGTAGGTCCAACCAACTACAATTTACCCAAAATGGCCAATTTACAGTACATTTGACCTCTGTGACCTTGAACAGTAGGTCAAATCAAAAAAGACCTGGGTGACACATTGATTGGTTGTTAGAATTAGATGTACCTCGGGCAAGTAATTAAGGAGTAATAGCATTTTTAAAAATTTTCGATTTGGCCCCCTCCCTGGAGGCCAAACAGCAAATCAGATTGAACCAAACTTCAGTACCTGAGATCACCTGACCAATGGGTACATCTGTACTTAATTTGTGATCAATAGTCATTGCGGTTAAGAAACATGCCATAGTTACGGCCTGACAGCCAATTTACGCCATTTGACCTCTGTGACCTTGAAAAGTAGGTCAAATTTAAAACCTGTGTGACATATACTGTATGGTGGTTATATGTACCCATGATATCAAATTGGTGGCAATCAGGCCAGAAGTTAAGGAATAATCACATTTTTAAGGTTTTTGGATTTTGCCCCCTGGTGGTCAAGTGGTGAATCATATTGGACCGAACTTCGGTCCCTGAGATCACCTGACTAAGGGGTACATGTGTACCAAATTTTGGATCAATAATCATTGCAGTTTAGAAACGTGCCATAGTTACATCGTAACGGCCAATTTACGCCATTTGACCTCTGTGACCTTGAAAAGCACGTCAAATCAAAAACCCGTATGATATGTGATGTATCCTTTCTAGGAGTACCTACCATAAAAGTGTTATTGAAAACGGATCATTAATAGGAGACATATCACACTTTTTATGTTTTCAGTTTTGGCCCCCTGGTGGCCAAGTCATGAACCAGACCACATTGAAATTCAGTGTCAGAGTACCTCTGACCTAGGAGGTCATGTGTACAAAGTTTCAAGTTCATAACACAAGCGGTTAAGAAACATGCCACACAGGATACGGACGACGACGACGACGACGGACAAAGGGCTATCGTATAGACTCCCCTAACGGCCCGCCAAACAGCTGGATTTTTGGCCACAACTGGAAAACTCTCATGCCTGTCGTGACAAGAAACAGGTGTTAAATTGCATATTGATAAATTCCAACTATAGTGATCAGCTCTTCAGTCTCTAACGTCATGATCACCAGTAAAAGCTGATTGGTCAAAGCAGCGGACAGCCGAAAAGTTATCCAAGAAGTCTGCAGATCAAAAGTGCCGGGATCGAGAAACTTTTAACATGGATAAATTGGCGTACATGATTTATAGTGACGAGTCCCTTGATCTGTTCGCAAGATGTTGAAATTTGATACGACAGACTCCATTCTAAAACAGGCGGATTCTAATTAAAATGGGACACAGGTGGTCGACCCGACTCCTGGTGAAAGCAAAAGTGAGCGTGGAGAATAGCGTCGGGAAAGCAGATGCAGATTCTAAATTTTTTTCTTAGGCCACCATTGGTAGGTAGTTGGCGGGTTTAGTTTGCGAGTTAGCTAGCACAGGAATTGCGCGTTGGATTTAATGTTGCTGGGAGCTTTGGATTATTATCTTCTGGGTTGTTAAATGCTGCTACTCATGTAGGAACAGTGTAGGCCAAAATATCCCTGTGTTCTGAATGAAGTAAATGTTCGCCCCACCCACCCGCCATCGCGTCACTGGTGACGCGGCCGTCATCTTTTTCCCGGTGTGTGTTGGTTCGTATCGTGTCGCGAGATCAGTCAATGGTCGTCGGTCAGTACTCTCAATGACCTAGGTCCGTAACGTTGTTTATTTCGGTTGGTGTGCTGCAAAACCTAGGTCATTGCAGCTATAGATTTGAGGTACGAACAGTGCAATACACGAAGTGATTAATGGTTTCGGCTAGGTTCCTATCCAGCCGTAAGGTGCAAAACCACATACATACTTGATGACCTGGCTGTAAGGTGGTGAATTCCTGATGAATGAATGCACCACCTTGGGTGGAAAATGTCGATCCCTGGCACATTAGGATATCTGAAGTGGTAATAAAGTATTCAATGCCTCAATGGGGGGGGGGGGGGGGAGTTACAGCGATTGAGGCATCAAATCTGGGAAATGTTACCTGACAATCAACATTCTGTGTTACCTGACAATCAACTCACCCATCTTTGCTTGTGCTAACATAGGAGGAGGAAACGGTGGCTGTGGAGATAATGACCGACTCAATGCAGCCTGAGGCACACCTAGAGTAGACATGTTGCTAGGAACCAAACCGCGTCCTCCCTGCATCCCCTGGGCCACCATACCAGTGTAGACACCTCGCACTTGTAGTCTGGGGTCAACGCCACGAGCCTGGGCCTGCAGGGCTGCCAATTGGTTAAACTGGTTGATCTGGTTCATTTGGTTCATGGCAGATACTGGTAACAAAAAAAAGATTTGATAACATTCGCACATTGTGGCATCCGAACAGTGACAATTCAGCAAACAACATTGTCTTTGAGTTGACTTAGTTATCCAAGGCTTCTGCTGGCATTTACCATGGTGACAAAAGTAGCATTGCGAGCCAGTATAACCCCTCAGCCCATTGACGTTCAATTACGGTGAGATGATGCTGGGGTTAGTGGACGATGAACAGCATTCATGAGATACAGCTGAAAGTATTTAGTGAGAAAGCACAACTTATTTGGTTGATGAACGAAATAACCATAACACTAACAGGCCATTGTAAAACCCAACATTGAACATTTGAGCATAAATAGTTATAGAGGCATGCTCCAGAACCAGTACTGGGCACTTTTTATATGACTTTTGGTGACCCTGAGAAGAAGATCAAATCAAAAACTCTGGTGTTACTGATGTAGCTCAAAATTTTCCACAGTAAGGATGACATGATTTTAGCTAGCAGCATTCTTGTTATATATAGCCAGATGTGGTTTTTCAAACAGACCAACCAATGTGGCCAATTGAAGCAAAAATCACTATGTACTTAGTTTCAAGACAACATCTCCAGTGTTTACGAAATATGCCACCTTTGACCTATCTATGCTGTTTTGAGCTCTGTGACCTTGAAAAGTAGGTCAAATCGAAAAACCTGTTTCACATGTCATGTATTGTCAGAACATGTACCTTTCATTGAAATTTGGTGATGATTGAACTCTCAGTTAGCAGGATGCAGCACTTCATGTGTTTTCAGTTTTATCTACCTTGTGGCCCAAAAAAATCGAACCGGACTGAACTTTAGTCTCCCAGGTGCCATTACATAGGGGAACATATGCACTAGGAGTTAAAAACCCCAGTTCAGTGTTTCAGTGTTTTCAATTATAGCTAAATTGGTGGGCAAACCAGGAAACGAACAGGTCCGAAATTAAAGCTGCATGCTTTTATAACATATGGCTAACATCCCGAGGAAATCAGGGGTCAATGTTTGCTTCTCCGGCCCTGCACACAAACCCCTGAGACATTCGCCCTCAATTGGTGAAGTAAAAGCATACATCACCTTTAAGTCAGTACCGAGATTAAACTATCAACCTCAGTTCGAGTACCGTAGATATATGATTTGAATGAATGAAAACCACACTCAGATCAGAATCAAGGTTGCAGCGCGCACTGCGAAGGAAACACTGCTCTCTCGTTGTCGGCATGATCGAATGCGAGTCATTCTCAAAAGCAGTGATAACATTTAAGAATAGTGTAGGACTACTATCACTACTATTCACTGGGCTGGAGAATGAATGTGAGTTTGGATATCGTTTTTGAAATTCCTAGACTAAAATGTAAGCGACGCTCTGATTGGGCACACTTACTTCTGCGCTGGCTACTTCACCAAATGAGGGCAAATGTCTGAGGGGTTTGTGTGCAGGGCCGGGAAGCGATCATTAACCCCTGATTTCCCCAGGATGTATGGCTACATAAGTATCAAATTTCAAGTCGATAGCTCTAGTTGTTACCAAATGAGCAACTATCGGCTGATTTACGCTACGAAGTAGGTCAAATCAAAAACCTGCATGATATGAAATATATTGTCGTAACATGTATCTTTGTTAAGATATTGTTTATGATCCAGCCCTTAGTTAGGGCCGAGATATAGCAAGTGTTTTCGATTTTAGCCATCTGGTGGCAAAATTAGGAATCGAATTGGACCGATATTTGGTCTCCCAAGTGAACATATGTCCTAAGTTTCAAGTTGACATCTCCAGCAGTTACAAACCATGCCTTGCTAATGGACAAGGATGACAGCGATGGATAATGGATGCTGTACAAAAAGAAACGCACACCTCTCTGGAGGCAAGCTAAAAATAAAAAACCTGGTAGCATGCAGTCTCATTAGAAGAGAATACAGCAAAAAAATTTTGATTTTGCTGGCAATGTTCACGAGATATATACAGTGGTTGTTCAGAGAATTGCTAGAGCCATCGAAAAAATAGAAAATTATCAAAACTGCTAAAAGGCACAATGACACTATAAGATTCTCATAGATAAAACGCCTAGAATCATTGAATTTATGAGATACAGTCAAAAGCTTTTTCTTAATGCGCCCTGATAGAGTGCTGCATAAGTTGAAAAGTAATTGAAACTGCCCATCAAAATGCACAATTATAGCACTATAATACCTCTTTATACCACTAAGACATGAAATGCCCAGCATCAACTATATGGAGATATGCTTCGGAACCACTTCCAGCCAATTTATGCTACTTGATCGCTGTGACCTTGAAAAATGGGTCAAATCAAGTACAGCACAACCTCTTTATGCAGACACCCATGGGACTAGGTGTTGGTGTCCGTAATGTAGAGGTGTCCTTAATAGAGAAGTTATGCCATTATTGTCCAAAAAGGATATTCATGTGTATGAACACGGGTCGTGAAGCCAGCATATTTCATATTCCATTTAGTTTGTCCAAAAAGTGGATTTATGTGTATGAACACTGGGGTCATGAAGCCTACATATTACATATTCCATTTAATTGTAAATATAAACTACCTTAAATAATTTGATACCATTTATATGCGAACCTGAAATTACTTTATTCGCATTTCTAGTGGAGGTAATATTAATTTGCCAACATTGATATATGCACGTTGTGTTCGCACGCTACATACTACATAGACAGCGTACATCCTTATAGTTGTATAGAAGCATTTGATTGAGCAACCACACATCAAGCTTTATTCTTTGTAATTAGAGCACAAGCACAACTCAATGGACTGCAATTAATGTTACAATATACAGCTTGGCAATGTGATACACAGTGAAGATAATTAAACAATACATTCGGTTTTAATTAGGAGAGCAACGGACATTAAATTCACTGCACCATGTAATTAACTGAACTTACTGTCTAATTATGTTCATCAATTACGCAAACTTCACACCTGTTAGGTCTAATCGACTACCTAAGTGAACACAGGAAGCCATTGTTTGCGTTTACTGTCCGTAATTGCGAGGTAATTGGACCAAAAAGTCACCATGGCCGTGTCCGCAATTCAGAGTAGAGAGGTCTCCGCCCTACAGAGGTTTTGGTTGAAGCAAATGACTGAGAAAAAAAATGTGACTGAACGAACATGTCCTTAATGCAATGGTGTCCGCCTGGCAGAAGTTTCCGCAAGGGGAGGTTCTACTGTATTGGGAATATGTTGCCTCATGTGAAGTTTCAACTGTAATAAGTTCATCATTTCAGCTCGAAGTGTTCGACTCGGCCAAATGCAAGTAAAAAATCATTACTACTGCCAAGGTGCACAATGGCTCAATAAGCCCTTCATACCATCAAAAGAAAAAAATACTAGTATCAAGGGTTACGTAGATGTGCTCCGGAAATGAATACGACTGACAGATGTGAACCACACAGCAAAAAGAAGTCGCATGCCGCAGGGCCTTATACATCCTGGCACCAGTGGTTTTGAATATATTCTGTCTCTCAATATTTCAAACCCCTGGTGAAATCCAGAGCCTTCAGACGGATTGTAGCAGTTGAAACGGGCACCAGGTTTACCTTGGTATATTCCTGAGTGTATTTGAAACGATTAACTCAAGCTCATGTAAACCTAGTTCGAGGCAAAGCTTGGTGACAAATTGACAATAACGCTTTTCCTTATTTCCTAGATTTGTTGCCATTTTAATGGTCATGTGACCAAGACAGCGGCCACCGCTGTTTACATTTTTCTGCTGATTTTGATTGGTCCTTCCATTCACGTAAGGGGCTGGAGAGTGCCAAATGACCTCCTTTGCAGCAGTGCCGCTAAAATCTAATTCCAAAACTTTTCAACACCTTCACAATTCATCTCACATAGCCTTATGTCACAAGTCGTGAGTTATTCAATTAAGCATGCACCTCGAACTATGGCACTTAAAATTAATATTCATCCCGATCTCTGCCAGGAATTTAAGGGGGGACACGGGTCCGGCACTTTGAAAATTTTCAGGTTTGATATCAAAAGTGACATTTTGCCATATTTACGATCTATGTCATCAATTTTGTCATGCCCAATAAAAAGATAACTGAAAATATTCGTCTTATATTGAGAAGCAGAATAGTTTTGTTCATTTTCCAAGACTTGATGCCGAAATCCATGTTTTGTTTACCTTTCCGGCAAGCAAAATATGGCCCATGACAGTGCAAACTGGTGGTTCTCTGCACATCACCAGAAAGCCCTCAATCTCTACTTTTAGAATCCCGTGCTAAATTTGAAGCCATTCGGGGTATCCCCTAAAAAACCATGAGGTGATTTTGGTGTCTTATCACAAAATTACCCAAATTATACATTGTTCGGCATATTCCGAGTGAATTAATTGGCTCCTGAACACCTCCGAAGGAACATGTGGACAGCGGCCAATTAGAAGAAGCAACCTCATTGGCTAAAGGCGTCAACAAATTGAAAACCACCATACTTTGTAAGGTAATGATTTAACTATCATTTGGAACTTTTCTGGGGGAGATTTAGGGCCTTTGAAAAAAACGGTATGCGGCATAGTTCCGGTGGTAAAAATTCAAGATGGCCACTGTATCCTACCAACAGTGGGGGGTAGGCTAGATTTGGCGGTATTTCTGGAATCAGGGATGACCAATAAATACACCTTGCAAGTGCATTCAAATCCATCCTGGTTTAAAAAAAAAAAATTTCGATACATGTCCCCCTTAAAGAGTGAGTAGAATAGAGGCACACTGCTTTTCATTTCTGCAGTCACAGCGAGCATTTAAACGACCCAGGAACTTCTGAGCGGATATCAGGTTGTATATCACTTCTATGGGCCCATTTACGTTTGGCTGGCCATTTCCGCCCAAAAATCCGCTCTGGTCCATGAAGGCCTCCTACTTGGAGTCAAGTTGGTAAATTTTCTTCTTAATCTCTTCCTTTCTTCAGGAGTTGAGGGTACCATTTTTTCAATCCTCTGTCTGGGGAGAGGTCAGCGACTTGTTCGGCTTATAATGAAAGAAGCCCGACGCCCACCTACGCCAGTCTCAAGATTATATCTTCGCAAATGTTATATTCAATTCACTATTGCAGGTCACGGGATGTATATAAACGCACGTGGCCCACACTTCGCATTTCAATACCAAATCGGGATATAGATTTTTGCGGGAATTTCATGCAGAAATTCGATATGTTGGGATGGGTTGCTAAATTCTGGGGTTACTGGAAAAAGCATAATCCTATTTAGCATAAGCATATTTTACATAATCTTCAACCACGGCACAAGAAATGATTCCTAACCCAGTATACACCATTACTACAATACCACTCAGCATGAGAATGAGGTGAAAGGGGCCATAGATTATTTCCTATCCTGGAAGACAGGCATTTAACTACAAACCTACATTATTATTCATGTATCAAATCCAGCTTTTTGACAATTTCCTTTTTGTACAGTCAGTCGACCACGCGCCGTTCTCGGGCAAATTTTCTAACCACGATGACGTCATTTTTTGCTCATTAACATATTGTCACGCGGCAATTTTGAGAACATTTGACACGGTTCGGAAAGTGCTTGGTTTCTATTTTTTCCTGCAAACCACTGCTCAAAGCCGTGTCACACAGATTAAGAATGACCTTAGCTTATTTGTCGAACCAAAAATTGGTAAAGAAAGAGTGTGTTTAATTTTCGCTGGTTCTTCTAAGACGGGGTTGATGACAAAATTTGACCAAATTTTGAGAAAATGGTGACGTAAACAAATTGACCGAAACGAAAGATTATAACGGGCCCAAAGAAATCACTGCTATATCTTATTTCAACTGTCGAAGTGACTCATTACGCGCTAAATTAGTCAATTTATTATGTGATATATCATTCATACGAATATATAAACTCTTTGACTGTGAATTCGGTGTTTTTGTAAGCTGTCTTTTCCGCTGATTTTCATTTCTGGGTTTGCTGTGTATGTATGCATGTAACATGTGTAATGCACAGTGTATCAAGTGTAGACTTGATTGCTGTGCAAAGTACCTACACACAGTCACAGTAATAGTGTGGATACATGATGAGCAAAATACCTTGAGGGTATTTGAATGTCTCCCTTTTTCATTGGTTACTAACTAGAGTTTACCTGCAGGGCCAGGGACCATGACATAAATTCATTGGCATCGCAATAAATCGAAATATTCTTATTCATTGTATTGCTGTTACTGTAAGACGGTTTACCCACAAGAAAACCTGTAGTGGTGCGGCAAGCCTGACACAGAGTATCGACAAAAAAGTGGTGGAGACAGTCCCAAGGTTGTGTCTATTTCCTGGAGAAACTACCATTAACGAAATAGTCTCATCTCCTTGATTGAACAAGTTTGGAGTCCTGCTGATAAAGACCGTTCTATGGTTGACTATATGTGACCATGGCCAAATCTTTTATTGGTCTCCCTCACTGGTATGTTGGAGACACGAGACAATTGTTGGCTCAATCAGCTATTCAGAGCCAACTTGCAGTGTTAACACATGGAATTCTATTCTGAAGAGCAGGGCTATAGTGTAGGGTCAGTCCACACTACTGCTTTAATTCAAACGACAGGAGCGGCTAAATTTGAATTTCCATGAATTCATGACACTTTGACCATTTGCTTTCTCAGTGAAGACAATTTCAACCTACCAGCAGCTTTTTCTACAGAAATGGTCATAAGACACGCCAGATGTCCTATACTAGATGAACTAGGTCCAGAAGCAACATGTGACTACCTAATATTACAAAATGTGGAGGTCATATACAGTAAATTAGTTGTTAACTTGTGATGTCTCTTCCGTCCAAAGGGTGTGCTTTGGACCCTATCCCTATCTCGTTGCTCAAGAAATGCATTGACTCGCTCTCACCTGTGCTTGTTACAATTATCAATAGGTCTCTTCATGAAGGTCATTTTCCAGCATCGCTGAAATTTGCCTTCGTCAAACCGCTACTGAAATGAAATGGCCAGGGCCATTGTGCTCACCTCATGTGGAGGAAAGATGGATAAAGATCATGGTATTGTGTAATGTAGTGTTAGGTTTGATGTAGGTCCAAGCAATTACAATTTCCCCAAAATGGCCAATTTACAGTACATTCGACCTCTGTGACCTTGAAAAGTAGGTCAAATCAAAGAAGACCCAGGTGACACATTGAACGGTTGTTAGAATTAGATGTACCTATGATATAAAATTGGTGCCAATCGGGCAAGTAATTACTAAGAATACTGGCATTTTGAAGAATTTAGGATTTGGCCCCCTCCCTGGAGGCCAAACGGCAAGTCAGATCGCACCAAACTTCAGTACCTGAGATCACCTGACCAAGGGGTACATGTGTACTTAATTTGTGATCAATAGTCATTGCAGTTAAGAAACGTGCCATAGTTACGGCCTGACGGCCAATTTACGCCATTTGACCTCTGTGACCTTGACAAGAAGGTCAAATTAAAAACCTGTGTGACATATACTGTATGGCGGTTAGATGTACCCATGATATCAAATTGGCAGCAATCGGGCAAGAAGTTAAGGAATAATCACATTTTTAAGGTTTTTGGATTTTGCCCCCTGGTGGTCAAGTGGCGAATCATATTGGACCAAACTTCAGTCCCTGAGATCACCTGACTAAGGGGTAAATGTGTAATAAATTTGGGATCAATAGTCATTGCAGTTTAGAAACGTGCCATCGTTACATCTTAACAGCCAATTTACACCATTTGACCTCTGTGACCTTGAAAAGTAGGTCAAATCAAAAACCCGTATGATATGTGATGTATCCTTGCTAGGAGTACCTACCATAAAAATGTTATGAAAATCACACCACTATTAAATGAGCAATCAAACATTTTAACTTTGGACATTAAATTTGGCCCCCGGGTGGCCAAACTAAGAATTTTTCAAGATGCCCGCCTGGCACCCATATTGGCTATCACATTTGATAAAAAATCAAGGATTTAGTAGAGAGTACATAGATATACATCCAGATCAAATTTGGTTGCAATCCGATCATTAGTTTCGGAGTAATAGTACTGTGTTTATTTTTCAAGATGGCTGCCTGGCAGCCATATTTGATGTCCGAACGGCCGAAATTTTAGGGGTGGAATAGAGAATCCCCAGATACATATCCACACTGGTTTAAAACCTTCTAGCTAAAATAGATAGGAAACATGCTACTGTTCAGTGAATCAGCAAACTTTGACCTCTGTGACCTTAAAAAGGAGGTCAAATCAAAAACCCGGAGGATATATGATGCACCTTTGCTAGAAGTACCTACCATATTTTTTTCAAAATTTCCCGACTACTATTAAGGGAGATATTGCATATTTTCACTTTTAACGTTTGGCCCCCTGGTGGCCAAACCATGAAACGAATTGGACCGAAACTTGGTCTCCAAGGTGTCATTCCATAAGGGTACATGTGTACCAAGTGTCAACTCAATAGCTCTAACAGTTACGAAACGTGCCCTGCTAACGGACGACGGACGACGACGGACGACGGACGACGGACGCCACGGTATGGGATAAGCTCACCTCTGCTAAGAGGTGAGCTAAAAACCATCCCTGGACTACAATGTGATGGTCAATTACAGGCCCGTTTCAAACTTGACTTATTTGTCAAAACTGGTGGAGAGAGTCATCGCCTTGCGTCTGTGGGATCACATGACAGCAAACTACCTGTATGATGTTAATCAATCCGCCTACCGCCAAGGACATAGCACTGAGACTGTACTCCTAAAAGTCACTGACAGTATTCTCTCAGCACTCGACATCGGGAAAGAAATTTTCTCGTCCTTCTGGATTTTTCCGCAGCCTTCGACACCGTGGACCACTCCCTGCTACTGGAGAGAATCCGCAATAGGATCGGCCTTACCAACGCTGCATTTAAGTGGTTCAAATCCTATTTACAAGACAGGACTTTGTCATGTGTGATTGAGGACGCCAGTCCGTGAAGGTTTTAGTCAAGTACGGAGTTCCACAGGGTTCAGTGTTGGCCCTGTTCTTTTCACAATCTACACACTCCCGCTCGGGGACGTCATGCGCTATGCAAATGTCCCTTACCAGCTTTATGCCGATGATAATCAGTTGATCTGTTCGCTGCGGTGACAAAGCTCAGTGCACAGCAATGGTATCCAAAACAGAGGATTGCATAGGCAACATCCAAACCTGGTTGACCGAGAACAAGCTTGCTCTCAATGCGCCCAAAACGGACTTAACAAACTTTGTTTCTACCAGGAGGTGTGGTTCAATTTTGGGAATCACAATATGATGGCATATGGATTGAATGTTCTGAGTGTGTGAAAGACCTAGGCGCGTTGCTTGACAAAAACATGAATATGCAGACGCACATTAAGCTAACATGCAAAGTGGTCTACAGGAGCCTTTACAAAATTGGCCGAATCAGGAAATTTCTCGATCAAACAAGCACCGCGAGGCTAGTCCATGCGTTTGTGACGTTACGGTTGGATACCATTAACGGGCTCCTTTATGGCCTACCCGAAAATACACTCGCACCCTTACAGCGTGTTCAAAACTCCGCAGCGAGGCTTGTCACTCGAACAAGGAAATTCGACCACATTACACCTGTTCTTATAGACTTACACTGGCTTCCCATCAGGTCGCGAATTGAGTATAAGTTTCTACTCACAGTCTATAAGTCAGTAAAAGGATTAGGTCCTGTGTACCTAAAAGAACTTTTAACTGCGACCCCCCAAAGAAGGATCACCAGAGCATCCTCTGGGTTAAATCTGCTAGAAGCAAGAAGGACAAAAACTAGGTACGGTGAACGCTGTTTTTCCAGCTGCGGGCCGTGCCTATGGAATAAACTGCCACCAGACCTCAGGGCAGAGACAACCATTGAACAGTTCAAGAGTCAGTTAAAAACGCTACTTTTCGACAAGTGGAGAGGGGCGCTTAGAGCCTGGTTTAACCGCGGAAAGGCGCGATACAAATGACATTTATTATTATTATTATTATTATTAAGTCTCCCAAGAGGATAGTCTGATGACAGTGTCACAACCTTTTGTTACATAAAAATGGCTGTTCAGTCTCTGGTCTCCTGAGAAGGAAATCTGGGAGGAAGAAAGTTAAAACCACTTTTTTTCTCTTCTCTCTGTCATCAGATCAGATAAATGTTTAGAAAGGGCACAGTGGTGTGCAAGATTCTGTCGCAGTACTCTGTTCATTATGTCATACTTACGCAGAATGTAGGTGTAGCTTGCAACTGGAGGGCCAGATAAAGGGGCCTATCCCTCACATTAGTTTTTACGAGAGACAGTTGGTAGAAGCAGGGGGATCAAATTAGTAGACATTATGCGACTCGTACTCAGAGACAGTCAAGTTAGGGACCTCGGTTCTTGTGACAGCCAGTAGGCTTGAGACTTCCTTTAAGAGTGTTTGAATTTGGCGCCACCCAATTTTACCGCCATTGTTAGCCTTTTGTTTGAGTCTGCGCAATAGGCACTCATATATTGATACAGATGGAACCGGGGCGATTGCCGGATCTGTCTTGGTAATTTGGATAAAGCACGGGATATCAAAGAGGTAATTATATGCCTAAGACTACATTGTTTAGAAGGATGAAAGTCCAGTCTGCAACTGTAAGGCCTGTGGAGATGCTGTATCGGCCCAAATACTGTAGAAGGGCCACTTTGATGAGGGGTTCCTCGACCAACATGGCGTTGTTTACCTTTCTAGTCTTTGGTTTGTTGACTTCGCCACTGGGTTTTGTGGCCTAAATATAATTTGTAAGGGTTCAGAGAAGTCTTAATTATGTATGTTACTATGTACACTATTTAGTTATGTAGGCCTACAAGCCTGTCAGGTGCCTGGGATTCTCTTGTTGGGGGAGAATTTGCACTGTAGCGGCCCGTGGTTTTGCAGGCCTTTTCTAGCTTTCTGTGTATAGTTTAGTGCAATGCTCGTAGATGGCAGCACCTGATGGCTTGGAGGTTTTGTCTTTCAAGAAGCCAGTTTGGCTCTACTCCTATACTGTTATGAAGGTTGATTGTATTTTAGTGTGGAAATTATTGTATCATTTCAGATTCCACGGACATGAATAAAGAAAGGTTGAAAAAGGATAGTGTTCTGTCGGGTCCTTTGATAGTGCCAAACCCAGTGTAATTGCCCCCGGGTCCGTCACAGTTCTTGTTCATATTTAAGCTGGCTCCTGCCTATAGTTTCCCTTAGAATTGATGCTCTTGTCTATCTATATCATTCATTTCATGCAGCTGACTGAACAAATTAACAGCATAATTAACCATTTGTTATATGAGCATTGGTTACATGTATGTTGACTCGACTCGACACTGAGACAGCTACAGGCCTAGACTAGAGGCAAACTAAGAAGAATAAATGGCCAGGGCCATTGTGCTCACCTCATGTGGAGGAAAGATGGATAAAGAGCATGGTATTGTGTCATGTAGTGTTAGGTTTGATGTAGGTCCAAGCAATTACAATTTCCCCAAAATGGCCAATTTACAGTACATTCGACCTCTGTGACCTTGAAAAGTAGGTCAAATCAAAGAAGACCCGGGTGACACATTGAATGGTTGTTAGAATTAGATGTACCTATGATATAAAATTGGTGCCAATCGGGCAAGTCATTACTAGGAATAATGGCATTTTGAAGAATTTAGGATTTGGCCCCCTCCCTGGAGGCCAAACGGCAAATCAGATCGCACCAAACTTCGGTATCTGAGATCACCTGACCAAGGGGTACATGTGTACTTAATTTGTGATCAATAGTCATTGCAGTTAAGAAATGTGCCATAGTTACGGCCTGACGGCGAATTTACGCCATTTGACCTCTGTGACCTTGACAAAAAGGTCAAATTAAAAAACCTGTGGGACATATACTGTATGGTGGTTAGATGTACCCATGATATCAAATTGGCGGCAATCGGGCAAGAAGTTAAGGAATAATCACATTTTTAAGGTTTTTGGATTTTGCCCCCTGGTGGTCAAGTGGTGAATCATATTGGACCAAACTTCGGTCCCTGAGATCACCTGACTAAGGGGTAAATGTGTACCCAATTTGGTATCAATAGTCATTGCAGTTTAGAAACGCCATCGTTACATCCTAACGGCCAATTTACACCATTTGACCTCTGTGACCTTGAAAAGGAGGTCAAATCAAAAACCCGGAGGATATATGATGCACCTTTGCTAGAAGTACCTACCATATTTTTTTCAAAATTTCCCAACTACTATTAAGGGAGATATTGCATATTTTCACTTTTAACGTTTGGCCCCCTGGTGGCCAAACCATGAAACGAATCGGACCGAAACTTGGTCTCCAAGGTGTCATTACATAAGGGTACATGTGTACCAAGTTTCAACTCAATAGCTCTAACAGTTACGAAACGTGCCCTGCTAACGGACGACGGACGACGACGGACGACGACGACGACGACGACGACGGACGACGGACGCCACGGTATGGGATAAGCTCACCTCTGCTAAGAGGTGAGCTAAAAACATGCTTTATATTTCTAAAATATTGTTTTTAGAACTATGGTTCAAGTAAATTTAAATTTGTGTGAATGTCAAATCACCATTTTTTCCATACCATGATGATGTGCACCATACAGTATGAGAGTATCAGCAGTCTCTGGACTCCATATTTTCCGTGTTTCCTCCTATTTCTGTTCAGATACCCCAATTCACACATAATCAACACAAACTTCAGCTTGAACATGCCGCCAATGTTTGATCACGTGACGGCTGAAACTATGTTGAAACTGATGAAATGAACCGAATAAACGGCATCTTCTGCGGGCTCGTACTAGAAATCTACCCGCATGTCCAACTCAAAATGTTGACATTGGATTCATTTAGCTTTTATCTTTGGACGTCGAAAAACTCAATTGCTGACATTACCAAAGGATTCTAAAGGGAAAAGAGATTTGAAGCGTACTTGGCGATACTGGGAAAATGTACCTCGCGCTAGATTACGAATTAATCGATGAATTTAAGACAAGTTTTCGTGAAAAATAAAAAGTGAAATGTTCCTCGATATCACTTTTATACAGCCCTGTTTGTTTACGTCACATGCCTATATCATTTCCTGCGTAAAAATGATACTTTTGGCGGGACTCAAAAATTAAGATTTTTCATGACGCCATTTCCCGCTAGGCGCCGACACTGTAAAAGTGGTAAGAGAAATGCTTTATTTCGTGCTGCGATTGCTCCATGGCTGGCTGACTGTGTAGAGGAGAAATTTGCAAATGAGTTGGGGAGTTTACTGCAGAATAAGCATTGATATTGCTGGATTGCACAAATATTTTTTTGCTCATGTTGCAAAATGTAAATGATGCGACTTTTTTTTCTGCTTAGGCCGCGAATCAGTCAGCTGGCCACACCACTGTCGCAGCGCTATGACGTTACTCATGTCACTTCACAATCTCCCAATCAGAGGCGGTTGATGACACTAGAATGTGATGCCATGCATCTTTTAGGAAAATCAGTAAGCTGCCTTCGCAAAGTTTTTCCCAATATGGTCCAAATCGCCATAACTGAAAATTTATAATACGACACTAAGAAACTTCCGACAGGACTACTAGATATTTGTTGCATCTCATCACTCATGATCTACCTTTCTCAAAGATCTACCATAATTAATCCCCAAGTATGTCGGGCAAACTTTTGAATGAAGTGAGTTAAACACACTTCGTTCCAACCAGATGACTGAATATTTACTGTGGGCATGGAAATAATTCGCACTCCCGATTATGTAAAATCCAGTACTAAAACCTCAATTCAAACAATCGAGGGGAATCCCAAGCGTAAACTTTAACTGAGGAGGCTTAATTCTTCACAAACACACCAGCTGGCAGAACTTGATCGATGGCCCCTGTAGAGACGAAAAATGATGTTTTCTTGCAATTCATTCCGGCAGAGCCATAAGGGAAAAACTGGTTATTGCAGCATTAAGTGGTTAAAGACCTGTTCAGTTCCATTTTGAACTAGTGTTGAGGGTCTTTTGTCAAAATCAAGTAAAAGTTTTTTTATGTTTTTGAACTTGGTAGATATGTGTTTGTGTTTAAGGTAGAAATTGATATTATGAACCTTGCGAGATTAGCTCACCAGAAAGATTTGGTAACAATCAGACAACTATTAAGCAAGTTCTAACACATATCGTATTTTTTGTTTTACCCTGGTGGCCAAGTTGAGAATAAAACTCGACCAATTCTTCAACGCGACACAACTTTGGCTCTCCCTCTATCAGCACACCAAATTTCATGTGAAAAATTGATATCGGTGAGAAGTTGGTAAAAATCGGAAAAATATCAAGCGAGTTCCAACAAATTTTGCGTTATTGCCCCCTGGTGGCCAAGTTGGGAATCAAACTCGGCCAATTTTTTGACGCGACACACCATTGGCCTGCCCTCTATTAATACACTAAATTTCACACCAAAATATTTTGTTGTTGAGAAGTTACAGGGCAGAAGGGAAAACGTGCGTCCGGCATGACATTTTGCCCCCTACTGGTCAGACCAGGAATTGGACCGAAATTATTTTTGGCGGGACTTATCTTCAGATGTCCTTCACTCCTTCCACTATTTTTTTAATTGGATTGCTTGTGTCGTTTAGAAGCTACAGGGTTGAAACAAGCCCAAAGCTGGTGCCACGTACTAATTCCATGTCCCCCTACACAAGCTCCGGGGGACAGTTATCAAATGACAAATATCGTCTCTGAACAACTCCTCTGTAACTGTTCTGTGGAGAGCACAACAACTTTCAGGAATGATAGGTGATATGTTGAAGGAGTGCAATGTGAGGTTGTTTTTTTTAGTTATATAACTTAAGCTCCACTGTTTTAACCTATTTAGTTTGCTTATTATCAGAGCTATCGTCAGGCAATTTTCAGGGAATAGAAGGTTTATCAGATGATTTACAACAACTCTAGGTCCGGGCAAAAGTTTGATATTTTGCATTATTCATGATATAATGAGCACTTTTATCCAGGAAATTATTAAATGACAAATAATTGTTTCTGGACAACTCTTCTGTAACGGCTTGGTGGAGAGCACTGCAAGTTTCAGGGATGATAGGTGATATGTTGGATTTGTGCATGTGGGGTTTGATTTTTTTCCATCATGTAACAAATTTGCATTTGAAAACACTGTGGGGAAGCATCCGAGTTTGCCAGGTGAAATCCGGACAATATTATTCCTAAAACATGGGTATTATTTTACACATCAATATTTTTCAAAGTTTCACAAATTTCTCATTTTGATAAATTGGCAAAAACGTTTATTGTTGCATCGACATTGAATACAAGACATGATTAACAAAATATGCAAGATTGCACTGTTCTGCCTTTGCCCGATTTGAGATGATTCCATTGCCTCAATGACGCTAGAAAAATTTATGTCTATTGCTCAAATAATCAACACTGATAAGAAGATAAACAGAGCATCCTGCAACAACCTACCCCTTGCAGCTGGGTTAGAGCTCATCTGTGCTTGCATCATCTGTTGTACCATTAGGGGATTGGCAGGCGGAACACCAAGGCCCGTTCGCATGTCAGAACTATGGGGCAAGGGTACTCGACCAGCCACTGCAACATTATATGGATTTGAATAATTTGGGACGGTTGTGTTCTGTGTTACACTGCGACTACTCAGTGGTGACTTGGGACACTGGTCCATAGGGTTTTGATCCTTTTGGTCAAGTGATAATTGGCTGCCTGTGATCGGACGTTGGCCTTGCATGTCAGATTGACTAGAATGTGACGGCGGCCGTGTTTGGGAATTCATGATGCCTGCAATAAGGAATTGGATAAAGTTACAAGCAAAGCTGCAACAGGCATCAAGAAGAAACGATAACAAAAACATTCCCAAAAACATGGCTACCCTTTTCACTCACAATTTGAAGACTAGATGTGGCTAACACCAGTGATCTCTCTGCTTGGATTTTGAAGTTGGTCTGAGGGAATGGTTGATATGGAATGAAAAGGTCAGGGGCCATTGTGCTCACTGTATAGATATTTGGTGGTTAGGCATTCATGCTGGTTAAGAAATATACTACATGTATAGCATATAGGTCAAATCAAAATCGGTATGACATGTGATGTATCCTTGCTTGGAGTACCTATCATAAAAATATTATTGGAAACAAGTCACTGATAAACGAGATATTGCACTATTTACATTTTCAGTTTTGGCTCCCTGCTGGCCAAGTCAAGAATCAGATTAAACTGAATTTCGGCGTCGGAGTTTATCAGACATAGGAGAACGTGTGTACCAAGTTTCAAGCCCATAGCTTAAGTGGTTAAGAAACGTGCCATAGTTACACTCAAACGGAAAATATATGACAATTTTATTGATCTCTGTGGGCTGATCTTCAAGCCCTCGCCACTGCCGCCCATCACCACATGTTACATGCCAATCAAAGAGGAAGGACAGATCATATTTCTCACTGACTTTCTATCAGCACTTCAGGGCCTTACTAGTTGGAAACCAGGTGCACTTGCAAGAGAACTACAACAAGATCTGAGCATCCTGCTTCAAACAAACCAGATAATACTCCAATGGATCTCCACACATGTAGGCATACCTGGAAACAAATGAGCTGACACCCTGGCCAAAGAGGGCCGCAATCAGCAGCAAAAGCAAATCAATACCTCTTACAAAGTATCAAAGGCTCTGCTGAAGAACAAGCTAACCAAGATATAGAGAAAGGAAAACAATGGTTACAACCCCCAGACTGACAACATCACCAAGCTAGACAGGAAGCAGCAGGTGACGATCTACCGTCTATGAACAGGGCACTGCCCACTTAGAAAACACCTTTAAAAAAAAAGCTTACGGAAATCTCCTCAGTGTGAATGCGAAAGAACAATGAAGAATAGAGAGGAACACTGGCCAAAGGACACCACCCTGACCACAGAGCCCTGGGGCTCTATGGTGGAACTCTCTAGGACAGCCAACTTCGTAACTAATAACGGACCGACAGTCTAGCGTGCATCTCAAGAATTCCAAATGCATATTGCAAATGCTGTGACTTAGGAGGTAAAATAAAAAACCTGAAAGGTATGTGATGTATCATTGCTTGGAGTATCTACCATAAAAATATCATCGAAAAAACAAGTCACTAATAAGTAAGATATTGCAATTTTTACTTTTTTAAGTTTTCAAGTTTTTTATATATAAGGTAAAATGGAGTAATTGTAGCCCCTTTTTCACCTCTGAATTTGGTTACGCAAGAGATTTCCAGGCAGATTCACTAAAACTGGCCTGCATCTTGTAGTGGCACTTCTTCAAAATTTTTTAGCCTACAAATTTGGACTAAAGTTTAAAATTGCATGTATTTTATGTATGAGAACATTTTTTTCACAAGTTTATGGTCTTTATTGGTAATAAAACTTTCCATATTATTCCAATCTAGGCTGACGATGTGATTTCGCTGGTGTCAAACAGTATTTATTGAACACATTAAGGGATGTTCAACGCAATCACTGACGAACAATTCAAACAATATCGTCACAAATCAGACTGATATTAAACTGGTGTAAAAACACACAGTTCTATTTATCTCCTTATTGGTACATAACACCCTGTGTTAGACAACATCTTGTGATATTCTGAATTAAATGACGGTCCATTAACAACAGTAGTTTTAGGTATGGGTCATGTATCAACTCCTAGCTGGCATCACTTAATGGTAATGCAATGTACCATAAGAAATGCTGCTATCTTGTCAATGGTGTAACTTTAACTAGAGACACCAGTAGCTTTGAAAATATTAAAATTATTATGAAATAAATTTAGATAAACTAATATGAAACCTCAAATGTATCATTGTTGGTATGTAAAGGGTTAACATTGTGTCTAAATCGGATATTTTTATGATGAAATGATATATTTCAGGTATAAGAACAAAGAAACCAAGCATCTTCTTGATTTATTGCAGGATATATTGAGCTTTTTATGGTGGCTACAAATACCCCGAACCAACGAGCTACAAATACCCTGAGGGAACCTTGGTGAGAAAAGCGTCTCTAAAAAATTTAAGTTTGATGATTACATCAAACGCCACATACAACATTCTTTACACTCGATACTGATACTCGATACTCGATACTGATAGCCACCTGAACCAACTTTCAAATATATCAATACTCTGCAAGTATGGAAAATTTATGCCTGCAAAAAGTTCGACCTCAACTTTTTTTGTGCATATGTCTGATTTGTTTACTTCTTATAGACAATGCTCTTACAAAGCATATTGCATAATCCAAAAACTATTTATGTTGTGATAATCAAGAGTCACCTCTTTCATATCCATGCTTGCATTGGCTGAATAATTCCATCGTTACCGGAATATATGAATCAAAAACATTGCCAGGGGCTACAATTAGACCGAGGTTACAAATACCCCATTTTACCTTATATATCTTTATTCAGAAAAATTTTGATGTTATTGATACATATCAGGAGAGTGAGGCATAAAAAGGCAAAACAATGCTGAAATATCTCAAATCAAATTTCAAGTTCACAGCTTTAGCGGTTAAGAAACGTGCTATAGGTACACTCAAACAGGCAATTTACGCTATTTGACCTCTGTGACCTTGAAAATAAGTTCAAATCAAAAACCCATAGAATATGTGATGCATTCTTGCTACCATAAAAATATCATCGAAAACAAGTCACTTATAATAGTCCATGGGCTGAGTAGGCCCACCTTGCAACCCCCCCCCCCCTAAAACTGATGAAAATGCATGCAAGTTGTAGTATTTGATCTATATTTTCATATGTTTTATGTTGCCATGGAAAATGTAGAGACTCAATACCACTCTTGGGGTGTTCTTGTGGGCGTGGTTCCTTTTTTTTTCTGCGGCCAGTCTTGGGGTAGGGGAAATCTAAATTGACATTACTCTTGACTGGTTTATCATAGGAAAGTGTATGACCCATCAAAATGTTTGTCTTGAGCCACTCTAGACTCCACGATAATCAATATGCAAATTAACGCAATATGTAGGACAACAGAGGTCAAAAGGTCATGAACCAGACAGTCTCCCTCCTTGTTTCATCAGTCAGAGGAACAGCCCGCAGATGACAATAAAACATCTATCTGTTCCTGAAAGTGAGGGTGCCTTGACGAAATCAGAGGCGATGAACTTTGCCTGGTGCATTATCAGAATGCTGAGTAGTGCAACAAGTCAGTGTGTCCCAGGATGGGGTGGTTTCATCTCCGAAACTGGGATCCCTCCCACCAACCTGACTAGCATAGACTACAATCCTGTGATAAACCAACTCATTACAGACAACAGCACAGTGCAGGAGTGCCTAAGGATGTCAAAGCAGTGATGAAGTCGGCCAGAGATATGCAATCACAACCTTTGGCTTGGGTGTATGCATGAAGGCATACCCTATACTTTGGAAAAGCCCCGACACATACAAAGACCACATCGTGATGATAGGTTCCTTCCACGCAGTGTGTGCCTACTTGAAGATGGTTGGCAAGAAGATGGATGGTTCAGGATTCTCCGAAATCTTGCTCGAGTCAGGACTGATGTCAAGTGGCTCCCTCAAAGGAGTGATCTCTGGGAAGAACTACAGCAGGGCGATGCACTGCCATAAGAGCATTGCTGAGGCCTTAGAAAGAATGCTCCTTCTCAAGTTTCAACAGCTGGAGGGTGAATTGAACCAGAAACTACCAGAAGAATCGATGTCAAAATTGTCTGAGCTCGTTAGTTCCAGAGACAAGGAAAACTTGGATGAAGCCTTAGGGGATGCAGCATTCCAGACGTACATGAGTGATTACATTGAATTCCGTCTTCAGGTCAGATCAGGAACCCTTGGGAAGACTGCAGCATTTTGGCTATCTTACATGGATCACATCTGGCTTGTGCTATCCCTCCTCATGGCAGTAAAGACAAATGACTTCTATTTGTACGGAGCATGTTTGAACCTGATGGCAAATCTGTTCTTAGTTTTGATGGCCAAAACTACGCTCGATACCTGACATTCTTCTCTGTTTATTTGGCAAACATTGAGGAGACGCATCCAGGTGCCACCGAACTGCTGAAACTTGGGGCCATCAGCGTTGCCAGATCTTACACCCCAGGGAATCAATGCGCAGTTGATAAGACTATTGAGGAAACCTTTATGAAGCACGCCAAGTCCCACGCTGGGGCAGGGGGAAGAGGAGCTGGGACGTCTGGACTACTAGGCAACTATGAGGCATACAAACGTTGGGCAAAAACGGCTCATGAAAGATCGAGGTACCTCGAGGTGATGCTCCAGATGGTGAATATGGGAGGAGAGACAAGCAGAGATAGCAGGCACCGTGATACCAGACCATCCCAAGTTCAGAAAAGCGAGAAGGCCACCAAGAAAATCATTGATGCAGTGGAGAGTTTCCTCAACTCATTTGACATTGAAGAAGATGGACTGGTCTGCCTCCTCTCTGGTGCATCTGTGCCGCCCCACATTGCCGAGGACATCGAGACTGCTGAGGAAAAAGGGAAACGTGCCAAAGATGTGTTCATAAATGACAGGTTGAAAAAGAATCAGGACTTCTTTGCCCCACTTACCAGACAGAAACTGAAGACATTTGCAGACATTGGCAAGACGGCAATTGTGAAAACAACAAACAACAAAACCAGCGAGTACAAACAGCAGGGGAATGTGGCATTCAAATTGTTGGTCAAGTCCCAAGCCTACAAACTGGACTTGCACGAACTCCTCCGATATCCACTCATGCCTGTGCCGTCATCAATTGGGACACCAGATGGGCATCTTCTCAAGACGGACAAGAGCAACGGCTTTCACAGTCTTGTGAAAGACACAGAGGATGCTTCTGTCCCTCCTGATGAACAGACCATGCACATTGAAGATGGGAATGCCATATTCCACTCAATGAAGGAGCTGCCAAGGACTTTCAAACAGATCTGTCAGAACATGCTATCCATTGCAGCTTCAGCCAAGACAAACGTGATTTTCAGCACTGTCAGTTACCTGCCAGACTTGATAAAGTCATTGGAGAGATCAACGCGTGGCTGTGGAGAGAAACGTCTTGTTCATGGTGAGAAAACACGAAGACCAGAGAACTGGAAGGAGTTCCTCAGCAATGATGAGAACAAGATCCAACTCACTGAATTACTCCTGAAAGTTTGGTGTGCCCATGAAAATCTGCCCAAGTTTGACGAGAAGAACCTGGTTCTGGTTTGCAAGGGCAAGGCCTACCAACTCGAAGCTGTCAGTGGGAGGATATTGGCATCTGAAATCCCATCTCTGGACTCAACACAAGAGGAGACGGACACACGAGTAATTCTGTACTCATCCTATGCCCAAGAAGAAGGATACAGCTTCGTGCGTGTTCGAAGTCCAGACACAGATATCTTCTTCATTCTGCTCTACTATGCCCCGAACATGAAGGTTCAACTCCTGTTTGATACTGGCACAGGGAATAGGAGGCGACTGATTGATGTTATGGAGATGTCGAAGGAGTTCACCCCAGTATACTGTGCTGCTTTGCTTGGCCTCCATGCCTTCAGTAGATGCGATACCACAAGTGCCTTCAAAGGAATCGGCAAGGTGAAACCTCTGAGGACTTGACAGAAAAAACCAAAGTATCAGGAAGTCTTCAAATGCCTTGGAGAGTCTTGGGAGGTTACCAATGACCTCTTCCTCACTCTTGAAGAATTCACCTGCACAATGTACAGTACGAGTACAAAGACCAAGGAGGTGGACTGTCTCTGATACGAAATGCTGCAGTCAAAGTGTGGTGGAGCATTGGATTCAAAGAAGAACATAGACCTCTCCTCCTTGCCACCCCCAAGAGTGTGTCTTCAGGAGCATATTAAGAGAGTAAATTATCAAGTAGCAATCTGGAAAAGAGGTCACATTCCAAAGCCGGAAATCCCACATCCAGCGGAGGATCATGGTTGGACGATTGATGACGGCCGACTGGAACCGTGTTGGTTCAAAGGAACTGCACTGCCAGCAAGTATGGCAGACATACTTGAGAAGACCAAAGAGAATGAGACAGCAGAGAATAGCGACAGCAGTGACTTTGACTAAGAACTTGGTACCCGTATCTGTAATATGCATCATTTGCATTGGCCATGGTTTGTCACCGACATCAGGGGGTTAATCCTACATATTGCATCTTCAGTTGGTATTCCCGTATCTGGATGTATCTGTGAAAATGTCCATTTGACTCCTTGATTATGGTGTACAAATATGTAAATGGCATGTACACACACCACTCCTAGTACATGCTACTTCCATGACTTGACCATTTTGACCCTTTGTATTTGCCTAATTTGCATAATTCAAGAGATAATTTAGGTGAATCATTTAAAATGTTGATTGTTTGAAATGTAAAATGAAGCATTCATTGAATGGTACCTAATTGTTGATTTTGTTGTGGCATACATAACTCATAATCACCTATTCCTTTACCACAGATTTAAATCAAAATTTTTTTTACATTGACGAAATTCGATCCATTTGCGTTAATCACAGCGGCATCAGTTTTGAAAATAATTGAACATTGGTGAATTAAATATGTGAAGGAATGTCAGTTAATGATATTATAGGCTCCTAGCTCAATTGTTCCAAATTTCAGAACCTCGGGGAACATTTGCAGGCCCGGCTTCCAGATTTTAGGCATTCCCTAAATTTCGTGACCTTTTGACCTCTGTTGACCTACATATTCAGTTAATTTGCATATTGATTATTTTGAAGTCTAGAGTAGCTCAAGACAAACATTTTGATGGGTCATACACTTTCCTATGATAAACCAGTCAAGAGGAAAGTCAATTTAGATTTCTCCTAGCCCAAGACTGGCCGCAGAAAAAAAAGGAGCCACGCCCACAAAAACACCCAAAGAGTGGCATTGAGTCCCTACATTTTCCATGGCAACATAAAAAATATGAAAATATAGATCAAATACTACAACTTGCATGCATTTTCATCAGTTTTAGGGGGGGTTGCAAGGTGGGCCTACTCAGCCCATGGAAGCGAGATATTGTTCTTCTTACCTTTTTTAGTTTGGCCCCCTGGTGGCCAAGACGAGAAACAGGTCGGACCGAAATTCCATGTCAGAGGTTATATGACGTAGGGAGTCATATGTACCAACTTTCGAGTTATTGGCTTTAGCGGTTAAGAAGCATGCCATAGTTACTCACAAACAGCCAATTGATGCCACTTGAACACTGTGACCTTCAAAATTAGGTCGTATCAAAAACCTGTAGGATTGCTTGGAGATCCTACCTTAAAAATGCTATTGAAAATGAGTCACTTATAAGAGAGATATCACACTTTCAGTTTAATGCCCAGTGAAAAGATTTCCCAAGATTGTGGGGGAAAACCTCTTCTGGGTCTTGTTTATGAAAGTATTTGCCGGCATATGCGGATATTCATTAGGCCACCAGGGGGTGATAAATCATGACAATTAACCAAATGCAGCTGACCTAGAGGTCCAACTTCAGTCCGCTCTCAGTATAAACAAAGCATCTTGTTACATTTAACAGCATACCTATTTCATTTACAATTGCCTGATCTGTGCATGGTATAAATTGGTGTGTGTATGCTGTAGGCCTGTATCTCAAAGTATGTTCGGTTTTGCTAAATGGGGGAATTGATCATTTTGATGTGTTTTAACTCTTTAGATAGAACCCTTCACGGTCAGTATTTCTTACCCTGTGCAGTGCTGATTTTCTTTCTCGATATTTAATTCCCATACCGCCTTTGGTGCTCGCAAATGTGGTGCTATTTTACAAACATTAAATCTTCCTAAAGTGGTGATGTTCCGTACTGTTTCTACTTTACTACATTCCTAATATTCATGTGATCTATTGTAGCTAAAATACAGTAACATCATGGACGAATGAACTAGTATGTCATTGGAGACATCGTCTCCCGTTTTCCTTTAATTGCTCCATCTTCACGGTCTCTATCTGTGTCTACATATAGACATAAATGGGGAGGAAGAACTAAAGAACGCAACTACGCAACGTGAGAACTCGAAACACAAGTATCATCGAGTATTTTCAACCCTAAGTTTGTTGGTAAAATCTGTGACCAAAAATTTCCAACATGGCGGTCACCATTCGACGCCGCCGTTGGCCCCGAGTTGGGACAGGTGGCTGGAAGACTTTCACTTAAGCCGGCTACACAAGAGGGATTTCTCACCAACTTAGTTGGTTTTAAAATTAAGAACAGGTGCACAGGTGATTTGAAGTTGAGAGTCGTTCACCCACTCCCACGAAAGACATAATCGCAGCAATATTTAGGTCCTGCACTATTTTTAGGTCAAAACCTTGGTCAAGGCTGAGTGAAAATATCTATTATTTCTGGCGGGGAAATCTTAGATCTAGAAACATGGCTGCCAATGATTTTGTTGTGTACAATGAGAGGAAGAAAAAGAAGATTTTATCTATTATTATTATAAAAAGTATCAGTGAAAAGAGGAAAAGGAGAAATCGATGGGAAAATAGGAGGTTTTGGGCAAAACCGTGGATTATGAGAAGGTACAGCCTTGGCGCCTATAGGCCTCTATAAAGATAAAGAGTCAAAATATGGCCCAACTATGTTGTTGACTGAATCACACGGGGAAATTTCTACCCCACACTCCTTATATAAACAAAAAATCCTTATATAAACAAAAGATGTCGTCGAGAAATAGAACAAGTCGGTAGTGCAGCCAGCAACTCCAACCAATCGGGCAAAGTATCAGTTACCTGGTCTGCGTTGCAAACACACGAAAGATTTGAGTTGGCCGATTCCTGTTATGAATTAAAATTCCAACTAAGTTGGTGAGAAATCCCTCGTGTGTAACGGGCTTTACACGTTGGTGCCGGTAATCAAGGTTGGCAGACTAATTAATTAATTTGGTTTGAGTATTGGGAGAAGGGGAGAGTCTGGGCGTAGCTTACCGGGTATATTTGATAGTCCAGTCACACGCGCCAGTACATTTTCACGCCCCAACACTTGATGCGAAGATGATAATCAGCCTGGAGACACTTTGGGTATGTCCAGATCTAAAGTGGCAAGAGGCATGGGCAGGTGGTAGGTAGACGGTTGGAAGTGCCCAGGGTAATGCAAGGTAGTGTTCACCGGGCGGCGGGGGGGGGAGCTGACGGTCGTTTCATGATTTGACTCAACTCGAGTCTGGATGACGAAAACTTTCCGCCAGGGCTTTTGAGATATAAGCAGCCTTCCAGGGACCTGAATCTTACTAATTAAATTAGTTATATATTACCAATTAATTCCTCAGATAAAAATTGCTAAGATTTAAATTACAAGAATCTAATCAGAAAAATCTTAGTAATTTTTTTCTTAGTAAGAAATTATCAGAAAAAAATTACTAAGAAATAAATTACTATTAGAAATCTTACAAGATCTTACAAAGATTAATATTGGTAAGAAATTAGCAAGAATATAACTGATAATAATTTTCTTAACAAGAAATTGGTAATTTCTATGTTACTAATTTTTCATCAAGAAAAATCTTGGAAATAAATTGGTAAGATAAATATCATAGCTATGAAGTGTACATTATTTAATTATAAAGGCTCTATTATCTACATATGTGTGTATACTTATATACTAGGAGTACGGAACTATATTTGTATCAAAGAGTTTTGAGTAAATTCATACCAATAACATTGATTGACAGAAGGCTGCACAAGAGAATAGCATTATACTGCAGCCCGGGTATCGCAGTCGGCATGCCAAAATTCCACTAATCTGAGTTTTAAGGGTTTTTTTATCACCACACATTAAACGTGTGTGTGACAAACTAATAAAATATGGGAGAAAGATCTTACAAATATCACTTCTGGACAAGAAAGATGAATGGTATGGTCAGTTATATTCAGTGAAAGTCTTTTCAAAGATAAATAAAAAGATATATAATCGCAAAAAAGTTATGAAGAACATTTTTAAGAAGTTCCATTATGGGTATCGAACCTGGGCCCTATAGGTGACAGGCCAATAGCGTAACCATAAGTCCAAGAAAATTTCTTCTCTGAGAATAGGCCAAAAGGCCTATTATGCATCAGCAATGTGTGGTTTGATCCACCTCAATATCCATCCACTTGCTCTTGACTTCAGTGAGTTGGCCTGATCGATTCATTAGTCCTATTTTGCCATTAGAGATGGCACTTGACTGGTCCTTTTCCCGGGTCCTTCTGACTTACAGTTTTTGTCCACGCTAAGTAGAGTAAAATGAAATGGTCTAGGGACCACGTGCTCAAATCGGGTAATGTAATATATGTCATTTGCAGTGGATATCTAAAGATTTTGCATTTTCATTGCTCAATGCACTAGGCTAAATCGCTATCAAAATGTTGATCAGGGGTGTCTTCAAGATGTTTAGGTTATGTATTTTCTCACTGTTATTATTTTATAGTGTGATATTCTGCACTTTTTGGGGCAAAATGGTGCAAACTTTGACAATTTAGATAGGATCACCATTGTGTGGCTTTTATTTTGAATGGGACAAGTGCCATAATGAAGGGTGTAGTCTCCTCTGTTTGGTCATAGAAAATGATTCCCAGGCGAAATTGATGTACTGCAACTGGTACATTGACGGCCAACACAGGTCGTGTTGCGACGTTGAGGCTCAACGCAAGCGATATTAACAAATTCAGCTCGCTCAAGAAAATTGGAATGGGCATTGATTAAGACAAAACTGGTATAATTCTGAAAGGTGTTTTATGACTGGTTTGATGACATTTATTTCATTATATTTGTATGCGCATTGCTGAGCATTGACAATTCTTAAACACTGATGAGTTTTCTGAATGCTTTCCCGACGCTGGACTTGTGCGTCGCATCATTTTAAAGACTGGTTTGAACTACCTAATTTGACCCATATGACCTTGAAAGTAGGTCAAATATAAAACTGGGGTATCATTTGAGCAGTGTCCTCAGTAAAAATTGCATGATCTTAGCTAGCATAATCCAAACAAAATTTCTCACAGGAAGCACCCCTGGGGCCGAGCGTAGTTTGATAATCGCCAAAACTGCCAAAAGGCACAATGGCACATTAAGACCTTGACGATACGCCTCTAGCCTTTATGGGCTGAGGGGTAAACATTTTTCCAGGCAACTTCTCCGTAACCGCTTGGTGGAGAGCACCGCAACTTTCAAGGATGATAGGTGTTGAGATTGTGCTTGTGGGGTTAGTTTTTTTGGTAACATAATCAGTTTGCATAATAAAAGAAAAATCACTGTGGGGAAGCCTCTAAGTTTGCCCCGAGAACTCATGACACCTCCAGTATTTCTATTTTCTTTTTTACTAAAAGAGTTAATGCTAAGTTTCCCGTTCTATTAATGACTTAGCAGGACGACCAGAGACGGAAAAATGATTTGACCTGCAACCATTGAGGGCAACCTGCACTCATGGTAGGTGGTCATTTCCCTGCAAACAACTGGGGAAGGAACCATAAAATCTAACTCGGCTTACCTTTTACAATAGGTCTTCCATGGCTATGAGATTGTTGCAAGTTTGGAGTTAAAGGACAAGTAGTTGTAGGAGTCTGGGGTGCAGTAGCTGCTACAGCACCTTGGCCAAACAGTGGCCTTGCCTGCTTAACAGAATGTTGGGGACTACCGGTCTGGCCACCCATCTGGTTTGAGCGTCGTGATGGACTTGCCATTTGTTCACTAAATCGTTGCATTGGAGAATCTGAAAATATTTCAAAGGAAAATTTAGTCACGAGAAGATGATGAAAGACCGTTATTATCAGTAGAATAAAATTGCCAGGGTCCATTCTGCTCACTGGATAATTCGGTAGACAATTCAAGCTGGTTAATTAAACATGCTAATAGAATATAGCCAAATAGAAATGTTATGCCATTCTACCTCCTTGACCTTGAAAAGTGCGTCAAATCAAAACCCACTTGGCATTTTATACTGTAATCATGATATAAAATTGGTGGCAATTGGGCAAGTGGTGGTGGTGGTGGTGGTGGTGGTGGTGGTGGTTGGGGGGGTCACTCCATCCATTTCACACATGAGCAGGTTTGAACTTATTGATTGATTGTAAGTCCTGCGACCTGTTCAATTTCAGTCATCATGGCATTACATTGTCTGTTAATCATCTGTTCACATGTCATAAGGTGGTGTTTGGCAAATTCAACTGAATTCAAAGTTCAATTTTAAAAAATTGGCGACTTGGAAATCCAGTTACGAAAAGGTCAACAGCTAAGCCACATCAATTATTGCGCATTCACTTTAGGTAGAGGTTCTCGGGTCATGAGATACAGTTGAAACATTCAGAAAGTGATGACTTGAAGACATCACGGTTGGGAAATAGGGTAGGTTTCAAAACCAGAAGAGTAGAGGAGTTCGGTATTGATTCATTTAGTAAATTCCAAGTAGTAGTTGGAGGCAGTAAGCTCTTAAAATAGACTAGGGCGAGGTTGTACACAATTTAAAAGAACATGTTCAGTCTGATCAGGCTTCTAAATAGAGTTTTTCCCTTCATGTGGCTATGGTTATCCCTCTTGAAGGGGATATGAGTCGTAGTTCCACCTATCATAAAACCCCGTGTTTTTTCAAGACCCGTGTCTTCGCCGTGTGTCGAAAAACCCGGGGCGCACTTACACCTATCAGTGGTGTTAGATAATGGTGAATAGCCCCGGCGACAGGTGCGCTGTAAGTAGGGAGCTCTCCTGTGTTTTTTTCCCATTGGAGGGGGCGCAATACCGAGGCAACTACACCGCACCATCTGTCGCTGGATCTTAGAACTTGCAATTCCCGTGTCTATTCAGATTCCACCTATCAAAAAACCCATGTTGAACACGGGTCTAAATTAGCACCCGATTAGCCCCATCGAGCTCGATGGGGCTAATAGACACGGGGATTTGACACACAAGTGTATTTAGACACGGCAATTCATAGGTGTAAGCGCAAAAGACACGAGGATTTGATAGGTGGAAGTACGACTTTAACCCTTTTGTTACAGCAAGTACATGCCAGTCCTTTACTAAGCAAAATTAAGAGATTTTAGGAGCTTTTTTTCTGGTGCTCCATAACCAGATGGGGGTTAAGACAAACAATTTGTTGTAACTAATAACCCATTAGCTTAACTTCAATTTCTAAAAAAAGTACCAATTGATGCAAATTACGTCACGTGACCTAATTAAGTGCAAGTCCACGATAGCACCAGGCAGTGGGTGATAAAGCAATTTCACAGATTTCATTGATATTTGGTGGGTGGAGCCCCTTAGGTGAGATATGAAATCGTGCCAAATATTTCACCGATCCCTCCAACAGGGGCTGAGATATGGGTCGGAGCTGATTTGGGGGTGATTTTGACCTTTTTTGATAGAGATCTTAAGTGGGGATAATGAGTGACCATGCACAGGAAATAGATAGAATATTGGATTGACCTGTTGTTATGAGTGAATGCATTACAAGAGCTACCCAAATACAAAAAAGCATAGCCAAATGACCTTCGATGTTGTTGTACTAGGCCTACCCCTACCCCTATCTAAAAGGGGTCAATGAAACATGGTGAACTTTCAGCCCGGATATCTCACCCTTTGCAGGGCGTTGGGCAATGGTTCTTTGCCTGTCGGATTCTTTATGATGTCAAGATTTAAAATCAAGAATAAAAACTTTGTCCGCTCTGTTCAGCTAGGAATGCCAAAGCTTGAAAGTTCGGCCAAATTTGATCATTTTGGGCTGTCGCCACCTATTGGGAATGATTTGAACTAGTATGATTTTCTACAGAAATTGATTATACATGTATCACCGATATCCCTGCGGGAGATATAAGCTTAGGGACCATCTCAACAGTATTTTGAGGCCAAGAAGACTAGGTCACCCAGTGTTGGGGTCTGACCCCCTCCCCCTCAAATTCCATTCATTCATCAAAAAGATCAGGTAAAAAATGTCAAGTATGCTCGAGGACAGAAAAAAAGAAACTTCAGTTCCAAAAGGGCAAAATAGACACGACAGTGGTGAATGGCACAGATGATTGAATGTAGTATTATAAACATTATAATATACTGTACTACCTGGTCCTGGTTAGAGGTAGAGGAAAATGATAAAATGAACTTCAGCCCCATCCCCACTTCATATGGCAGAACACAGCCTTTCTTTCAGATTGTGCCCATTTTACTGCTGGGGTTAATCCATGCACATGCTCCAGCTCGGAAGTATAGCTTTATATTCTAAACCAAACTAGAAAGGATTATTTAGCTGAATGTTGCTTCTACTGTACTAGATGATCCATCACAACATGTACATGCTACCAGAAGTACCTTTGGTGTCATCAGGGTGGTGAAAGACATGGAGCTGAACAGTCATTGCATCGGCAAAAATATCCGTTATGTCCAATCACAGGGCTAGGTACCCATGTAATACAAGGTACAATGAAGAACTGTTTGAAGGAATAGGTAAGGCCCCCTAAGCCTAACCTGAGGTAGCGTGGCCATCGGCTTCTCGTTTTATATTCGTTAGTTTCAGCATCATTTCTTCATTTCAATACAAATCATGGCCTACTTCCAGCCTTATTGACAGAGATGGATGAACAACGTGATGTATAAGATTATTTTCTTTTAATATGAAAATATGTTATCATAGACTAATTACAAAAAAGATATCGCTGCATCGAGAAATAATACTCTTTACATGATGTGTACATGGGCATATACATGGATGTGGTATGTCACCACCTGCAGAGACCATGGAAACAAAAAATGGAATAACCACTTTGAATCAGACCAGCACTCACAACAGCATTAACCATGCCAACAAAGACTGGCTCACTATTCAGAAATTCTGAAACACGTAAAGTACTGTCAATGGTATTAATACTGCTGGGCAAAATCGGGAACATGTCTGAAAATTGCACAGATTCGTAACTGACATTCCTGATAGTCTTGACTTCTGAGGGTTACTCGGGTAGGCACCTGCCAGTGCAAAGAACCAGCATTATACTGAAACTTCCTCAGCCACTGTCCACCAAGAGATACTGGTCATTCATCGATACATGCACGCCCTTCATACTCACATTCTCAATTTTCAAATTTAAAACCAAAATAAGTGGAATTTGGGCTATGGATTTTCACAGCAGGCTTCACTGTTCATCAACAATAAACCACCAGCTAGGCTATTCTAACCACTGTGAGGGGCAGTAGTCATGATCCTCTTATGGTACCGGTATCGTACATTACTATTGTTGACTCGAAATGCTTTCTGAATACAATGCACATTATTATTGTACACTCAAGAGGATACTATGCTGATTAGTGCACCCATGATCACTTTAGTCAAGGGTATGGCAAGCTGCAACAAGATTGAGAGATTCACGCTAAATGCAGGGGCATGGCGATCAACCCATAAGCTACGCAGCTGAATGGAGTGATAACGCTAGATGGAACGAAAAGACTTGACTGAAGACTAGCTGTCTGCAATCCAATCATGATAAAATGGTTCCAAACGAAGTCATCAAAACCAATGAGTTCATAGGTGAAGTTGGTTATACTAGTATCCCTACTTCTGTCATAACCTTTCTACGAAGACTGTAGCGCTTGACTGTCTCCTGGTGTACCTCTTTTTGGGCATCCTCTTGTGCCTCATCTTCCTCGGAGTGGCCCGAAACTTCTGAAAGCTGTCCCTGCTTTTGTTTTGCAGAGAGGCGACTGAAGTAGGACATGACCTGTGTTGAAGTCAGCCACTGATCTTTGGGAAACATCATCTTCAGGCGCTTTGCAACGTTAGTTGGATTTTCTTTAAACCCAGTTACACCTTTCATAAATTCCGCATACAAATATCTTCGCACTTCTGCAGAAAACCGTCTTGAGGTATTCTGTCCTCGAAGAGCCCAGCCTGCAAAAAGCAAAGATTGTTCTGAATCTGCATCTGTCTTGCTCCGTACTACAACAGATCCGGAGGGTTGTCCAACTTTGGCTATGGCACCAACTCGCCCAGCCCATTTCCGCTTTACCTTGTCCATCACGGTTTCCTTGAGTGTCACACTAGGCCAAATGTTCTGTCAGGTCCTCTTGTGCTTTGAAAAATCGGTCACATCCATTTTCAGGGCTACACCAAGCTCACCTCAAGGTCGATAACCACAATCACTGTACCCACTATACTTTCCTCTGTACTAGAACATGGTAGAGCCTCATCATAGGCGGAGGAAGTGCCAGGCTGAAAAAGCAATTGTGAACTAAAGCAAAGAGTATGGACAACAATCTTTCAACATAAATGTACGTCACTGTATGTAGAGTAAACATGGCGTCTCGTCCAATCATCTCCATTGCAAGAATTTCCTATTGGCATGTCCAGCCCATGACATGAATATCACTGGTTACAATGCAGATTTTCAATGCTTGAACTTTTACATTGTGACCTTGAAATTAATGAAAATTGAAGAAGGCATTTTTTTGACAAAATCACTCTCCTTTTATTCAAGGAAAACATTTATACTCATTTATACAGGAACATAGCAAGCCGGGTCAGGAGCTCCTTCAGCCACTTGCTTACCTTCTGTTCCGTTGAGATATTTGAAGAGGGATGAGGCCTGTGCTGTTCTTTGTCGCAGTCTTTACAAATAGCTGCAATAAATATTAGAATGAATGAACATGAGGTGATCGAGTGTAGTCATCACCATGGGTGCATAGCCTACATTGTAGGAAAGGCAATATCATGATATCAAGAGGTTTGTTGTCTGGTTGGAGGCGACAAATTTGTTGACCCTCGCTGGGACTCAACCTCAGAGGCACATATGACACGAGCGATCGATTCTCCAGGTGTCCTCGAGAAAATAAATTATTTTAGAAGGCCCTTCACGACACAGGCCTTTATTAGTAGCCCAAGTGCAAGTATAGTACCGGTATATAAGAGATAGCTAATGAGCTGATGAGCCATTCATAATCAGAGCTAGATGCTTACCAGAACTAACAGGCAAAATAACTCTCCACTTCTCGAACACCATCCTGGAATCTTTTTGTGGGCGTCTGGTGGAAGTGACTTTGTGCCTGCGGTATGGGGTGGGGGTGCCCTGGTACGCAATCACCAGTAGTCCTGAGCACCTGTTGCTGCTTATGTATATTCTTCCCAGATGTTAGGAGGATTATTTTGACAAGAATAAACCAGAAGAGACCAGAGGGCATCTTCCAAATCCATCATGGAATGCAGTGCAAAATACAAAAAGCAGCAAACACCTCGCAATATACATGCAATCACAAACTCATCTTAAAAGCGGCCAAAAATTTTATTTCTGTAACTGAAAATAGGGTCCCATATTGATCTCCTGTAGAAGTGGCGTTGCCCAACACTCTGCAAAGGGTGAGGTATACCCCGTGGAAATATGCTATCTTTTAACTTTTTCACGATAACGTACCCAAAACGTGTGCTCTTCCGCAAAAGGGGGTGAAATCTATGATAAAACAAAAATGTTCAAAAATTGTCCATGATGTCCCCTTTCCAATGATACCAAGCAAAGTGGACTTCTTTGTCCAGAAAGTTTTTTTTTAAATAAAAACTTTTTGTCATTTTCATCAAAACTGTGCATTTTTTCTAATGGTTAATGCATAGAAAAAAATAGGATGAGTTAATACCCCCCATTCCTGGCCAGTGTGATTTTTCGCCGAATGGCTTTGCCTGCCTTCATCCTACCCCAAGACCAGTCCATGGTAGGAATTTGAGCCAGAACTGTTGACCCCCCACTTTATCACTTTTTGCAGATATTGCCTGGTTGTGAATATGTTAAGTGTGGACTCACACTTAACATATTCCTTGACTCTACTTCAAGGTTATTTTTCAAACAAAACCTCAAATGGAGCAATTACCATTATTTTAGTGATCCAAAAAATTCATGATATTGATTGCCATGGTTGTTGTGCATATTTCAGACAAAAAATAATCGAACTACAGGGTGGCCCAGAATTATTTTCCCTCACACAATGGATACACAATAGCATACTATTATCCAAAGGAAAATAATTCTGGGCCACCCTATAGAGGCCTACGGCCAGAGAACTTCGCTTGGTCAATCTGGTTGTAAGAATTCATATAAAGAGCGCGACTACGATTTGAAGGTTTTAACAGTAGGTTAATCTTACTAGTTGCGATGGTGATCCGTGGACTGTCACAACCCAGTAGATGCATGGTCCAAACCAGTATTTGCAGTCTGGACCTTTACACCTAATCCGTTGAAATTCAGCAGGAAACAAGTCCAGTTGATGCATGGTCACCACCTTGAGGCAAGCAGTAAAGGCAGTCTGGGCATTTACATCAAATCCTTTGAAGTCTACATCAATCCTTTATAAAGTGCAGGTTGAGACCAAGCAGCTCAGATGCATAGTCACAACCTAGGGACCAGTAATAGTCTGGGCCTTTTTAACAATTGCTTGGAAGTGTACGTTGGTTGTGACAAACTAGTCCAGTGAACATGTTCCAGCGTAGGCCGGGGGCAACCGTTACATCGGGGACAACCAGTAAATGCTAGGTCAGGACCAAGTACAAAGGGTATGACTGATAGCCCGCATTGATGGCGAGTAAAAACTCAACAGATACGCTGATTTTTTTTAAAATCAACTGCCACATAATGTTTTCTTTATAGAGTTGTAAGTATTACAGTGACAGAAATAGAATGAAATACTAGAATCGACTAGTTCTTCTCATGACCGAGTGAGCACTGATGTTGAAAAGCCATTGGAGGTGCAAAGTGTTCAGTTCTATGAGTGATGCGCAGTTCGTCCTCTCTCTCGGTCATCTGATTCTATGATGTGGTCAACGAAAAACATTGAAATGCAGCTGTGGATCATACCTGTAAAACATTGAGAAAACACTTTAATTTTGCTTACCAAGTTATATAAGACCAACAGACACTAACTAGGTGCTCATGATCAAGGAAGTTCATTGATATTATTGAGAATATAGATTCAATACCTTTGATGATAATTTAGCAGGTTTGTATTCGTGTGTACATTTACCAGCCATACACACTGCCGATACTTGCTACACAGTACATTTCTCCAGGGGTGATTGAGGGAGATGAAAACGATCTTTAAAGTGGTTGATTTCAATACTCATGACAAGTTTACAGAGAATTCAGCAATTATTTTCAGTGAAAGTATATCCCATGTGCAGAGCCTGGGTGATTTTGAGTCATTCATATGTGTTTTGAACGCACATTGTGATGAATGGTTCTTGCCTGAATTCACTATTCTGTTGAATGGCAATCCACCATTGCTGCTTTCTCGGAACTTTCGGATCATCATGTGGGATGGATATTGCATAAATTCTGACAAACTCTACTAAAAATTATCATTATTCTGTTGTTCAACTATAGTCTATTTCCGAAGAGAGTGTGGCGGCTACATCAAACAGACCCCTGCTGAGCAGCCACTTAACTTATCAAGTCAGCCATAAATATCTGGGGCATCCCCAGCCTCTCCTTGGAGTTTCAGGTAGCTATGGCCTGTTCTAAACTTTTTGGAATATAGCATTTTGATTGCTTGCATACATTTATGTGTAGATGATAAGTGGATATAAGGCATTCATATGAACATTTTACTCTAAAATTCAGAACAGGGTATTGTTTTGCTTGGAAACAGCGGACCTCACAGTTTACTGGGAATTTCCTGTCTCGGTCAGAGTATTTATAGCATGGTTTGAGCTTTCAAAGTGCTTACAATGATGTAGGATGTGTAGCAACATGTAGGTAAACTTAGATTGAATCGGAATGAATTAATGGTACCGACCGGTACAGGCTTCTGGGATCTGAAGATTGCTTCATTTTGTTTGAATCATCAAGGTTGACTCACTGGTAAAATCAGAATGGGGTTTAGCCACTTGATAGCATAGTAGGACACATGTGGTGATAAGCATAACACTGCATTCCAATGCGATAGCTACTGCCTTTGTGGATGGTTTGCCGCCACACTCTCTTCGGAAATAGACTTTATAATTAACCCCAGCTAGAGATACGTGGGGTGGTTTTAATACAACCACACTAAGGCCTGATGAATATTGTAACGTTTTCGACTGGCTACTCAGCTGGTGAGTCCTTGCCCTCCCTCAGCCCGGTAGAAGAACTGAGGTGGACTTCGTGTGGGAAACGATTCAATTGTGATGAAGCCTCGTAGTCTGAAGATGAAAATGACTTGAACACTTGATGATGTGCAGATGATACTTTTAATATTTTGAGACGGAGCTCATCAAAATAGGGGTTCCTCTGTTGGTGGCTATTCCTGAACTGAGAAACCTTGCACAACCAACAGCTGGCTAGCAACGCCAAAACACATACAAATCAAATCGGGTAGGCCTATGTACATGATATAAGAGTTCGATTATGCCTATGATTATGTCTTACAAATAGTTGTCCACACGTATGAAAACGTGCATGAATCGTGGTAATACTTTACATTGACAAATGCTTATAAAAGAACATCAGAGAATCAAGGCCAGGCAACAATATTTCAAGTCGAGGATTTGCTAAATCTCGAAACACAAAACCTGCGACACCACGACAAGTTTGCTTCAAAAGATGCACATTCTCCCAATAATCACCATTACTAATACCACCAATTTATCTTAATATCATTTTCTTGGCCTCTGATGAGTTGATTTTGACTGATGCAGTGTTTTAACACGATTTTGAGGGCGATTACTATCACGAAAATTCACACTCACCGTGGTTTGTAGAAAACTGGCGTGACAGTCTTCTTCGAATAAATACGTGATATCAATTTAACATTTTCTATTACACTAACTCAATCAAATTACTGACAAAATCATGGCTAAGAAGTGTCATAAAACACTGAAGATCGTTAACAATCGTAATGTGACATCAAAAACTGAAATATTACTGAACTAACTGAGCACTGTTTCACCCGCTCATGTCGACGTCACTCGATATTAACAAAAGCGGCTGGTGCACTTTTGCCACTAGTGCACATGCGCAGCAACCACAACTGCTTCATTGAGCTTGTTGATGAGATGAAATTTCACATGATTTTAAGAAGTAGTCTGGTACTAAAGGCTTTAACGAAGAAATGCCAGTAATTTAATCTAAATGAAATGGTCCAGGGACCATGTGCTCACCACGGGTAATGCATGTCATTTGCAGTGGATATGGGAGAACAGTTTCTGGCTAGTTTCAGCTGTTTTGATTCCATTGAATAATATTATTCTTCTCGGCTCAATGGCACAAAAGCAAATTACCGGTACCATCTAAGTATAGCATTTTGGTTATAAAGTTGACTGAATTTCAGGGTTATTGGAGAGTGTTCATGTCACATGGAAATTGGTTTACATCTGTTGAACGGTTTAGGAGTAATAGGACTTAGTTGGATTTTCAAGATGGTGGCCTGGCGGCCATATTTGTCTTCAGATTTGACTTAAAATTTGGGATATCAATAAGAGTAGATAGATACATAATCACATGAAGTTTGGTTGCAATCAAATTATTAGTTTCGGAGTAATAGGACTTAGTTTAATTTTCAAGATAGCCGCTTAGAAAATCAGGGATGTTGTAGAAGGTACATAGATATACAATCACATGAAATTTGGGTGCAATCCGACTTTTCAATCCGTTTACTTTTCAAGATGACCGCCAGGCGGCCATATTTGAAGTCCGAGCGAGACGTATTTTTTGGGTAGAATAAAGGGTCCCTTGATATATGTTCCCACAAGTTCAGAACATTCTAGCTTAGATAAAAACGAAACGTACTACTATCGGTGATTAAGTGAACTTTGACCTCTATGACCTTGAAAAGTAGGTCAAATCAAAAACCCGGGTGATATGTCATTTAACCATATTAGATACACCCACCATAAAAATTTTGTCACTCTACGTACAACCATTTTCAAGTTGGCCGCCTGGAGGCCAGAAAGTAGGGCATATTGCGAAAAAGAAAAACAGGTCTGAGCATATTGCCCAAAGCTACCATCACACCAAGTTTTAGCCATCAAGCCCTAGCCGTGACGAAATGTGCTACGCTAACGGACGACAATGGACGCTACGGTATCGTATAAGGTCCCCAGAGGTGAGCTAAAAAGCTTTGGCAGTTGAAAAACGTGCTGCTAAAATAAAAATATCACTGCAACTACAGACAGACAGACGGAGAACCAACACTGCGCCATGGTAAAGACTGTCAGGCCAAAAAGGTGAATTTTGCATAACAATGGAAAAGAGCCAAAAGAGATTATGCAAAAGCAACTGCATTATTTTGCATTTTTCCCTAAACACTACTGGACAACACTGAGGACTGGTGCATCCAACAAAAAGGATTTCCCAAGCAATATATAACTATCATTTAATTGGCTTGTTTGGCTGTAAAAAGTTGATAGATAACCCTTTCCCTCTTTCGAGAAAACTTGCTAATTAACTCAAATTCTAGATGAATGTTAACTTGGCAGGAACCTCCAAAATGAGTCTGAGGGACAAGATTGATTGTTGGTCAGTGAAACTGAAAAATTGTCATTAAAAAATGTGTTTACCGGTGGATTCAGAAGTTTCTCTATCCTTTCCTGCTTTGTCTGACGCCATCTTGATAATAACTGATGTGGGCGTGAAGACAGTAGGTGGTGGCTTAGCTGACACTGGTGTTGAAACACTTGTCTGCATGTGCATCTGGCTTATGCTTGTCTGCATCTGCATCTGGGTCATTTCAGTTACTGTAGGAATTGCTGCTATGGACATGGTGGGAACTGGCACTGAAACGCTTACATTACCACTACTGATAGTCATGGGGACAGGATTAGGAGACTTGGCCCGAATATCCTGCTGCTGTTTCTTCATGAAGCGCTCCTTCTGGTCTTCAAGCTGCTTCTTTATCAATGCATTCTGCATGATTGCCTGAGTGTGGTAAACTAACTCTTGTGGTGATGGAACACGTGCAAGAACTGGTGACCTAGAACCCTGAAAAAAATAAAAGCAGGCGAGGTTACACCAGTATCAAAAAGACTAGAGGCGTTTTTATCAAGGAGCTTCACCTGGTCCATCTAGTTGTACATATAACTTCATATAATGAATGTGATAACAAATTCGAAGGTTGTGACAAGGTTGAATTTATGTTTGGAAAGTATTTTCGCAATTTAGAAAATTTCCAATTCAAGTGCACACATCCTTACAAAAGACCTTTTCACTTGGTTTAGAGAGCGAGTAGGAAGACACAGGATGGAAAGTCTTTTTTACCCGAAGGGAAAAGAAAAATTTTACCCTGGTGTAAAGTTGACTCTTTGGACGAGTGTTAGTATAACCAAACAATGCCAATTCACACCATCAAGCCCTGTGTCAACTTGTTCAATGAGGCTTGGGCAAATCCATGCCTAAGCAGGCCATGGTTTTATGATGTTGTTTTAATAGCAGTAGTAAGCATGGATAAAGCTCCACTTCATTATGACAATCTCGAGCTCTTCTCCGGGTATGCTTTATTTAAGTATAATAATGCACTAGTAAACGCTCTTCTCAGCCATCCATAATCCTCAGCAGAAGTGTTGTTCCTAACTCTCATGTCCAAATATTCGACAAACATGAATTTAAAATTGCTTTCTACCACTGACAAGCATGGATTAGGCTCGTCAGGGGCAAACAATCTATAGATCCAAGTTTCCAAGTTTGATATCTGGCTATCAGGGTCGCTTGCTATACTCATCTTCATAATTGATGCAGTGACTGCAGGTCGTGATAAAAGGGAGTGTACTATAGCAGCAAGACCTTACAGACAAAGGCACGAGAGTTTGCAGGTAGATAATCCATAATTATCTATTTTGTGTCCAATTTGTAGCCCTTGTGCTAGAGTAAATTCCCCAAAAATTCATTAGACAGCAATCTTTTTAGTCAAATTGGCTTGGATGGAGGCTTTCCAAAACACTTCATTATCTTATTCAATTCAATGGTTCAGACCATGATGATGATAATGGCACCATTGAATTGCTGATCGCTGCTTCTAACTTTGAAACATGAGCCATTCGAACCACGGGCCTTAATGAAAGGGCCATCAGACAAAGCCTTTGCCCATGATCCACCCTCAACTCTGTCAAAATATTGTGCAATCCCGTGCGCCCCGTTAGCGAGGCCCTAAAACAACCAATAATGTGGTTAGACCAAAGACCATTTCATACAGTTGAAACAACAATTGGACCAGCGGAAACTTCATCAATACAATATGGTTGAAACAATCAATAAATTTGTTGAACTGTGAAAAATACCACTTAGTTAAAACAATCACTTGATATGTTGAAACAGCAACAAGAGCAATAGTTAAAATCCCAATTATATCGTTGCAAAGGCAGCAATACAATTGGCGAAGATTAACTATTGAGATAAAGTTGACATGTCAACCATGTGGTTATGGTTATATTAACTACTGGATTGTTGTCCCTAATCGAACTACTGGATATAGCTCAATATGACCATATATTATAGTTGATTTCAACCACTTAGTTTTTAGTGTGTAGGTGTAGATGCCAGATGAGAATTAGCATGCGATGTAGTCGACATTAACCCTTAGTGGGTCAAGATGTTTGTTTCATGACTACCGCAACCCATCACACAATGAATCCACTTTTGAATGAAACGGCCAGGGGCCATTGTGCTTACCGTATAGATATTTGGTGCTTTGGAATTCATCCAGGTTAAGAAACATTGTACATGCATAGTATATAGGTCAAACCAAAGTCGGTATGACATGTGATGTATTGTTGCTTGGAGTAAGTACCATAAGAATATCATCAAAAACAAGTCACTAATAAACGAGATATTGCACATTTTACCTATTTTAGTTTGGGCCTCCTGGTGGCAAAGTTGAGTAACAGATCAGATCGAAATTCCGTGTCCGAGGTTACATGTCATGTGTACCAAATTTCAAGTTCATAGCTTTAGTGGTTAAGAAACATACCATATTTACACACAAACGGCCAATTCACACCATTTGACCTCTGTGACCTTGAAAAGTACGCCACATTGACCTGATTTTTTGTCAACATGTAGAGCTATGTAACAGGTGTCTACATACCAAATTTTAAAGACTATAAGACGAATAATGACAAAACGTGCCACTATCGGTGAAATTTTAGAGTTTGACCTATGTGACCTTGAAAAGTAGGTCATATCAAAAACCCGTATGATATGTGATGTATCCTTGCTAGGGGTACCCACCATAAAATTTTTGTCAAAAACAAATCAGTAATAAATGAGATATTGCACATTTTAACTTTTCGGTTTTAGCCCCCTGGTGGCAAAGTCAAGAATCAGACCAGAGGGAAATTCAGTGTTAGGGTACATATGACCTTGAGCATAATGTATACAAAGTTTCCGGTTCATAGCACAAGCGGTTAAGAAACGTGCCACAGGATACAACGGACAACGACGACGACGAAAACGGACACAGAGCTATCATATAGACTCGCCTACGGTGAGCCAAAAACCTGGGGTCGACATGTCTTCATGCCCTGGGTTCGTATGCAATATCACTAGATTACAATCCCGCTCCCAGTAGCACGTGGTGTACTCATGTTAACAAATCTCCAATCGCGTACCTGCACCACAAAGAGTTGCTCAGCACAGGCCTAAGCGATGCATTTGCAGCGCGATGAACACGGCGGGAAATGTTAAGAAATCACTTCCTTGGCTCTCTGAAAGCAATTAATTATTTTCGCCTTCAATGCAAAGGTTATGTGCGCATTCTGTAAGCCTATGTTATTTTCCTAGTGGGAATGCTGGGGACAACCAGTAACTTGGTCAGGACCTTTATATATATGTATATTTGTTTGATGTGTAGGTTGTGACAAACCAGTCAGTTGATGCAGGGTCTTGGGGCAACCAGTATATACAGTCAGACTTTCACAGCAATCACTACTATAATGGACGTAGAGGTGTAATAGTTTGTAATCTAACTCCTCCGTCAGTTTAGATCGGATGACAACAAAACTTCTCCTGGGAGTCATCATTGATACAGAGTATGTCTTGGCAGGCTTTAATTTTTTGTTGCTTCCATACGAGGGCATGTTCATCATCTTAACCCTTTCGCTGCGCCGCTCAAAATTATTTCAATATTGATTCCTTGCTGCCCCAAAAATACTGTGAAAGCCAATTTTAACATAGGTAACTTTGAGGCCAATATACAGCCTGAAGGAGAAGAGATAGAGCTTTGGACTATTGGAAAAGGTTGTTGGGGACAGCATTGACTTTCAAATTATGCATTTGTCAATCACCTGAAATTATGTTAATTAACTAAATAACGCTAATTAGTATTAATCAACGAGGAGAAAAACACCATTTTTCATCTTGACCCAGGCTATCACTATCATCCCCCTCGGACCCTGAATCATGCACACTTTCAATCCCCATGCACGCTGTGTACATCGGCATTATGTTCAGAATCATAATCACTAATCAGACTCGTCTTCTAACGCCTCGAATTCACTATTTCATCAATTATTGATACTGCAGTTCGTCGAACACGTGACTGAGGCATTTAAATTTGTTTACAAAACTTTGGACTCAAAATATCGCCTAAACTTTGAATAAAAACACCGAAGTTTTCACCAAGAAATCGGAAGTTCTAGCGGTAAACAACATGGCAGGACACCTAGCGACAAGTTACTGTACTAATTTGCTATTGAAAACATCGTCTGATTCAGGTCTCTCCCAAGTCGCAGTTCTGCGTACATCCGCACAGATCGGAAATTTTTTTTGGTCGCAAAAATGCGTACATCCGCAGCGAAAGGGTTAAGGTAGATTGTCAAAAGTCAACAGAAGTTCTCATAAGCATATGGGTGTGTTTTCTTTGAGTCAACAGCGCGGAAATATACCGAAATAAAACCAAATGCAAAACAAATATCAGGGTCAATTGTTCAGGTACCTGCCGATGCTATTTATTCTCCAACTTCATGTTAATTTCAGTTGCTTTATTCACTTTTAACTGAGAGAAACAACCCCTCTGACCAGTTGATGGCTTTGCATGTGACCATTTGATCCACCAATACGCAACTTTCTACTAGCTAGCTCTTTACACAGAACAAGTTAAGGGATCTACATGTATTGTGCTTTGTCCCGTTAAAGCATACATGTATAGCCCATAGACTAAGCTATTTTGGGAGAGATTGAGAACATATTCTTAGTACAGCAAGTACCCCGTGGGCCTGATGGGGTGAAAATGTTCTAGTCGAAGGGATATTCAGAGGGACCCGATAGGCACATTGTTTATGGATGCTGCGTTAGCCAGAGCTAGCCCTTGATTATGAAGGGACCTTGAAAAGTACATCAAAAACACGTATGATATGTGATATATCCTTGCTAGGAGTACATACCATAAAAATGTCATCAAAAACAAATCACTAATAAGTGAGATATCACACTATTTATGTTTTCAGTTTTGGACCCCTGGTGGCCAAATCAAGAATCAATCGAAATTCAGTGTCAAAGGTCATCTGACCTAGGGGGTCAAGCATACAAAGTTTTGAGTAATAGCCCCAGCGGTTAAGAAACGTGCCACTATTTTTTAAATAGGATACGACGCAAGACGACGACAACGGACACTGCGGTGTTATATAGACTCACCATACTGGTGAGCCAAAAACCAAAAAGGAAATGAAAAGGCTAGGGGTCATTGTGCTCACCATATAGAGATTTGGTGTTTAGCAATTCATGCTGGTTATGAAACATGCTTAAAGTATGGTATATAGGTCAAATCTACAATAAACCATAAAAATATTATTGAAAACAAGTCACTAAATGAATTAGATATGGCACATTTTACCTTTCAAGTTTGGACCCCCTCGTGACCAAGTCGAGAATCATATTGAACTGAAATTTGGTTTCAGAGGTTATCCGACCTGGAGGGTCATGTGTACCAAGTTTCAAGTTGTTAGCTTCAGCGGTTAAGAAACGTCTCATTGTTATACTCAAACAGGCAATTTTAGCCATTTGACCTCTTCGCAAATCAAAAACTCATAAAACATGAGGTGTATCCTTGCATGGAGTACCTGCTTTAAAAATAATGTCAAAAGCAATTTACTTACTAGAAATATTTAACGCAATTGGGGCAAATTGCGAATGTATGCCCCCGCTCACACCACAAAAGTTTGAAGTGTGTCAAACCTCTAGTTCTTCAGTTAACAATCGGAATACCAAAATCTAAGTTGGCTACTGGCAGCCATATTGGATTTTGGAACACGCCCAAAATTGATAGAGAGCATCCCCTGAATGACCATTGCACCACAAAAGTTTGAAGTGTGTCAAACCTCTAGTTCTTCAGTTAACAATCGGAATACCAAAATCTAAGTTGGCTGCTGGCAGCCATATTGAATTTTGGGTCAGGCCCAAAATCGACAGGGAACCTCCCCTACACAACCTCATCACACCACATAAGTTTCAGGTCTGTCACTCACTTGGTTCTTGAGTTACAGGTCGGAATGCGAAAAACCAAGTCGGGCCTGGCAGCCATCTTGGATTTCAGATCGGGCCCAAAATGGATAGGGAACCTCCCCTACACTAGGTAATAACACCACATAAGTTTCAGGTCTGTCACTCACTCGGTTCCTTATTTACGGGGCGGAATACAAATCCTAAGTCGGGGACCTGGTGGCCATCTTTGATTTCGGGTCTGGCCCAAAATCGATAGAGAACCTCCCCTACCATAGACCATTACACCACAAAAGTTTGAAGACTGTTGGACCTCTGGTTTTCCAGTTAACGAGCGGAATGCCAAAATCTAAGATGGTGGCTGGCGGCCATCTTTGATTTCGGGTCGGGTCCAAAATCGATAGGGAACCTCCCCTACCATAGACCATTACGCCACAAAAGTTTGAAGACTGTTGGACCTCCGGTTCTCCAGTTAACGAGCGGAATGCGAAAATCTAAGATGGTGGCTGGCGGCCATCTTTGATTTTGGGTCGGGCCCAAAAGCGATAGGGAACCTCCCCTACCATAGACCATCACACCACAAAAGTTTGAAGACTGTTGGACCTCTGGTTCTCTAGTAAACGAGCGGAATGCGAAAATCTAAGATGGCGGCTGGCGGCCATATTGGATTTTGGAACGCGCCAAAAAACAATAGGGACCCTTTGACACACTAGGCCTACACCCCCTAAAAATTTCAAGTCAGCCGATCAAGGGGTTCTTGAGTTATAGTCTGGAATTCAATGCGGCGGACGCAGCGGCGGCCGGAAACCGCCCAAGTACATAATGCCCCAACTTTAGCGGGGGCATAATAAGGGATCACGTCCAAAGTCTGCACGTGATATTCGTCGGTGAAATGTGAGGCGATAATATGAAATCGCTGGTATGTCAGATGCGAAATTCGCACACAATGGCGCCTATTCTTCGATTTCACCCCAAAAATCGCTCCAGGCAATAATGGAGCGATTTTACGAAATTGGTGGCTCTTGCAGGCTTGTCCAATATTCGGAACGATTTTGCAGCGGCTTTCGCCTTGTTTTATCGGCGGAAAAGTGCAGTCACGTAAACAAATCGGGTCATACTAAACAGCGTCCACCAGGTTTAAAAACATACTTAAAGCTATCAAAATAAAATCTAATGGTCATAAACGAAATAAATAGGACATTTCCTGATCGTTTCGTGACATTTGTGCGCTAGATTAGCGAGCTGTTGTCTTAATGTACCAGCCTCCACCACTCAGTCGACGACCATGTTGGATTTGACTTGGAGGAAATGACAGGGCTTCAAAATACAACAGGAGCCTTGTGATTTTAGACATCTCCCTCATCTTACAACCAAAAGTCATGAAATTTTCAGGAAATGTGTTTTTATGGTGTACACGAATATTAAGTTTATGGCCATTAAATTTTATTATTTTGATGACTTTATAACTGACTTTAAACCTGGTCGATGCTGTTGGGCGCTGGTGGACGCTGTTAAGTATGACCGGATACTACAACGATCTTTATTGGTTGGCTGAGACTCGAAAATATAACCCTAACTATGATTAGCTGTATGATTTGGTACCTTCCGCCACAATCCTTCGTAATGCATACCATACTACTAACAACCTCAATGCTCTGTGCCAAATTTGTTCAGCTCCTCCTGGATAGATGCGATGTATTTGATTACTGGAGTCGGGTTGACAGGGAATTCCAGTTCGTGTTTTTGTTTGGTCTGCTATGAGCTGATGTCGGAATTCCCATACTACAACACATGTAATATTCGCTCTGTTCTGATGGTTGGTGAGAGCGAATTAAGCGCGATTATTGATAGATTTTTGCCTACGATTTTTATTCAGTCGGATTTTTCACCTGATCATAATAGAATCACCAAAGCAGGAAGCGATTCATAGGCAAATGAGTGTGGCAATATTCGACCAGGCGAATTTTCGCCCCGATTCGCGCGCGGACTTTGGGCGCGATTCCCTAAGCAAGATATTGCACTTTTTCTTTTATTCTGTTTTGGCTAAGACGAGAATCATATCGAATGGAATTTCAGTGTCAGAGGTTAAGAAACATGCCATAGTTACACTCAAATGGCCAATTTACGCCATATGATCTCTCTGACCTTGAAATGAGGTCAAAACAAAAAAAACCCTACGATATGTGTTGTATCCTTGCTAGGAGGACCTACCATAAAATTTGTTCTAAAATGAGTCACCTTTAAGAGAGACTTGACCTACTTCTCAATATCACATTATCCGGGGGCATGCACAGTTTTCAAAAACATTAGCACCCTTGTGATTTGCTTGGGCTTGAAATTTGTAAATTCACCTGGACTCCACTCATATGATATACAGTATACCTCGCATATATAGAATTCCGTTGAAACAGAAGTTTCAGTTTGATATAGTAGATGTAAATTTTGTCTTTATATCGGATAATATCTGTTATATCAAGTATGGATTAAAGTCTACTTTATACTTGGCTATAAGTACAATGAACAGGCCAAGGGGCATTATGCTCACCGTATAGATATTTGGTGGTTAAGAATTCATCCTGGTGAAGAAACATGCTACATATATGGTATATAGGTCAGATCAAAATCGGTATGTATCAAGTTATGCATCCTGGTATCTGGTATACCTACCATTAAATATTATTGAAAACAAGTCACTAATAAACGAGATATTGCACTTTCTACCTTTTCAGTTTTGGCCTCCTGGTGGCCAAGTTAAGTATCAGATCAAACCGAATTTCAACGTCAGAGGTTACATAGGGGATCATGTGTACCAAGTTTCAAGTTCATAGCATAAGTGGTTAAGAAATACGCCATAGTTACACTCAAGCGACCTATTTATATCAATTGAGCTCTGTGACCTTGAAAAGAAGATTAAATCAAAAACCCGTAGGATATGATTGAGGCATCTTTTTTTAAATACATACATCTTTATTTAAAAATATTTTCAATATTATAGATACATTTTAGGAAAGGGGGTATAAAAAAGCAAAATAATGCTTACATCCAATGCCCTCTAAAGTTTCAAATTTACAAATTCAATGTTGGCACAAAAAACAGAGTGGAAACGGGATGTAGCAATAGACTACATTACCAAGAAGAAATCATATCCGAGAGAAACATTACGTGCTTACAATAAATTTTTGTACTTTTTTGAAGATGTAATTATTGTCTGATAGAGACAGTGTCTCCCTACCTAAAAGGAAATCTTGCAATGTAAGTAAAAGGGATGGTGAAAATTGCAGTCGAAGTTCTCGGAAAAATTCATATTGCTGTTAATGAAGTGAGTACAGTCAAAGGACTAGTGCAATGAATCTTCAATAACATTTTGATGACAAAACTGACAACTGGGATTTTCAATCACATGGTTAACATATAAATCATTGTTTAAACCACTAGAACCGTCAGTAAGTGAAAAATACTACCCTCTCTGGTGGTGCTGAAATAAAACGAAGATGGTGGCTCAGCAATAGCAGTCAACAACATGTCTTGGAGTAATTTCTTAACAAGAGGCCCAAGGGCCTGGCGCTCAGCTGGATGACCTGATAACATAGGACTGAGGGTGTAAAGTAGTAAATATCGGCTTTATACTACTGTTTGAAGGTCAAGAGAACACGTTATACCACTAAAATTTCCAATGCAGAGCTGCCAGCTGGATGAAATATGATTGAACTAATCAGCCATGGTATGTAAATATTACAGGAGGCAACGGAATATATCCCTAGTTCAGTATGTTGTATCGGTAGCTTTACAGAAAAGAAGTGTCAGAGAGGATGAGACTTCTCCATGGACAACTGTGGTATGTCCAGGCTGGGTTGTACAGCACAAGGATACAAAATGCTGTCTGTAATTGAGAGGTATCCTGATTTAACAGAGGTCAAAATAAATAGAAATGACCAGTTTGGGACTAACACCACTGTCTTTTTTTTAATAAGGTAAAGATTACAGGAGTCAACAAAATTAATTTTATTGAGAGAAATTGACCTGTCCTGCAGGTGGTTGGAATTTACAATACAAAGGGTCATGAGATTGTGCTCTTCTGCGAATCCCTAGTGAGTCGATCTATCCTTGGCGCAGACAGGTTCAAATTGGCTACATCTTGAATAGATTGAATTTCAATGAAAATCTAATGCAATAAAGGAGCAATATCGAAGAGACAAATTAATCAAACCAATTGTCCACAGACTCGGACCCTGAAATGGCGTGATGTATGCGTGCATATAAAAGTATATCAATTGGTCCGATAGAGATGATGAGGCAATGTCAATATGCCTTGTTCCTTAGTCAGCAATATGCCCCTTTTTATACGGAGAAGAAGGAGAACCCAGATAGGCCTTCACATGTCGGCTTCCAAATGGCTCGAACCAACTCTGTACTATCACTACTATAAATTTAAAATGCGTGCTCCTCCTACATGTAGCAATGTCTCGGCCAAAAAGGCACTTCGTCGACAGGCAAGCTAGAAGTTCAGCACCGTGAGGAGCTCCTTGGAAAGGCCATGTCAGGTTCCGCACGCCTCTTCATATACATCAAGTATTGAAAGCTGTGGTGAGCACATAAAAAGACCATGGTCACCTTAATTTGAAAATCCCTTCATAATCAAGGGCTACCTCTGACTAAAACAGCACCCATAAACAATTGACCACCAATTTGACCCCAGCTCCTAACTGCGGGAAAACCCAAGTCCAGCAACCAAAAGTACCAAAAATACATTTTTGTTTACATTTGAACTGCACACATGCGTTTGTTTACAATTTCATTTCCCGCGAAATCTCGAAAATCAGGTGACCTGCAATCGTGGATTGAAAATAACATTAACCTGGATTCAGCAGGTCAGCAGGTATACCGGCTGTTCCAATCATCCCCCTACAGCCAGCTGTTCAAAAGGTAATGTTATTCACCCCACAGGGAGTGCAGGTAATTGATTAAGCCCCTGCATAACTTAACACTATAACAGCAATGGCTTGGCTTCTGTGGTAAGGAGAATTGACAGTTTTTTTACGGGAGTAACATTATTGTGTTGCTTAAAACGTCTACTTTTTACTCATGTAAGAATCGTAGTACTAATAATAACTTCAACTTATTTTCCGGTTATGATAACACAACACGCATCTTTATGATCATGATTTTTCTCAAACTAACTGAATGGACGCACAACCACATATCAATCCGCCCCGACGATCAACAACAAAGTTTTCGTGCTTTTAGCTGTCAACATCAATGGCTATAATAATACTCCTGCAGAATAGTAGAATTAATAGAACTAATTTCCGAAGTTTCCAATAGTTTGAACACAAATCAGAACATCACCCATCAGCTGGACTCAGATCTGCATAAATAACGATAAATAATAATGTCGTCGCTTCAATTTCGCAAAGAAAGTTGACTCCATTCGAAGGTTGTTTTGACCAAATTCCGTTGAACTCATCGTTATGAGGGCATTTGAACACATTCTCGTTGATCTTTTCTATAAACGTGTGAAGTTTCGTACCAAAATACATTTCCGTAAAGGCTTAAAGGATAGCTCCTGGAATAAATCGCTATAGCGATAATCGGGAAAACTAACGCACCTGCATATTTCGTATATCATTATTATTCCAATATAGGACTGTATATCGCTCAAAAATTTGCGTTTGTACCAATAAAGGTGTTTTAAATCCACTAAACACAGAGTTCATGGAGGGCGCCATTTTCTCACTTTTTTCGCGATCTCTCCTCCAAAACCGGAGAATCGTGACGTCACGTGTGCAATTCACATTGTCAGTATTGTCACAATAGCAGTCAGCCGATTGATATTTTGAGATCGTGTTATTGTATTGTTATCAAGGGGGCTTCAGATGATGAAAGCTACGTTGACAGCAGTGACACTTCGATGAGCAGCGGGAGTTATGAAGATTTGGATGTAGGGGGAAATGTTGGTGTACAGGGCTACCAGTTTGAGCCGGAATATGAAGAGGGGGAGCTTGAGTCATTGACGGCAATGACACTATGGCTCAAGCTATTGAAGATGCAGCTGGACCCGATGTTGATGGCCAAACTGGACTATGCACCGAGGCATTTTGCATTCAAGCAATCCATATATTACGCGAATGTCCAAATAAAACGAAATTAGAATGATTTAATTGCGTGAAATCTTGAGACATGCGAGAGAGATCGCGAAGAAACGGATATTGACATGGATTCACACACTGCGCACGCGCGAAAAGCGGTGACAAGCCCACAATATGCACGATCGGTGCTTCGGAATTTCAGCCAATCACTGCCATTGCACACACCGCGTCATCACCGAGGGAAATTTGACTCAAAATGGCGCTGTCCATGTCAGTAAAATAGGGACTATTAATATCAATTTTTCTCCCTGAACTATTATATTTCTTCCACTTTCAAAAGGTTTGTGGTAAAGAGGAATACTCATTTAATATATTTCCATTGGTTTCGTTCAAAAAGGCTGCCAACGATTTATTCCAGGAGCTATCCTTTAAATAAGAAAATTTGTCATTTACAAATCATCGCTCCGGTAGAAATAAAAAGGTCGCCGCCATTTTCTTGATGATAGTTCTCCAGGTAACCTCGGCGGGAAATTTAAAGCGGGGTCATCCGGGGTCAAACAACAGTTTTGCTCACTACCGCCAACTGGTGATATAAACCGACACTAATCTATTTTATATCAAAACTTCTGTATCATGAAGACCTTTTCAACTTTATTTTAAGCTTTTATCTGCTGGAATAGAGCGTCAAAAAATTGTTTTTTCATTTACGCATTTTGCCCCCTGGGGAGCTGAATTTGAGTCGAATCGCCAAAATTTTTTTCCGTAAGCAACATTTTCTGCGGTGTTTATAAGCAAGACTAGATTTGAAGTGCCTCGGTTGTATGATTACAAAATGCCCAACTTTGTCTACAGATGGCTGGATGGAAGGACGGACACCAATCGAATAGCTATTTGACTAGCTCCGCTGACTTTGTCAGCTGAGCTAAAAACACCTAAGGAAGGAGCATTTCTTACATACAAAGGCAGTCCTTTCCAGCCTATTATAGTTGCAGGAAAAAATGAAATGGCCAGGGCCATTGTGCTCACCTGTCGACATGGAAGGGAGATGCATGTGGCTACCTTTACACCACATATGATCAACATCATAGCTCTAGTTTTCACAAAAATACTTACATGATTTTTTAACTTTGCCTCCTGGTGGCCACATTCGTAATCAAATCCGGATTGAAGTTGAACGTTTGGGTGGGACTTGCCTAGAGGCATCTTTGTACAAGTTTAGAATGATCTGGGTCACACTGTAAGAAAACACGCCATGTTTGTTGAAATTTTTAATGTTGACCTCTGTGACATTGAAAAGGACGTCAAATCTAAAACCTGGGTATTATGTCATGTATCCTTACTAGATGTACCTATGATAACTATTTGAAAATGATGCAGCCTTTAGTTCAGGAGAGATAGCACTTTTTGTGTTTCGGGTTTTGGGCCCCTGGTGGCCAATTGATGAATCAAGTGACATCCAAATTTAGTCTCCGAGTTTATTTTACCTAGGGGTACATATGTACAAAGATTTCAACTCAGTAACGAAACGTGCCGCTATTACCTAACGGTGATGCCGAAAGCGAACTTAGACCTCTGTGACATTGAAAAGTAGGTCAAATAAAAACCCGGGTTATATTTCAAGCACCCTTATGAGATGCATACACGGTAAATTTCATATTTCTAGCAAGCAGCATTCATGAGATATAGCTATATAGGTTTTCAAAGAGCGCCACCTTTATGGAAGTCAAGCAGTCAAATTGCGCTAATTTTCATTTCGAAAGAAGGTCTTGCCTAGGGTTACCCACACACCAAGTATGAACCTTCTAGGTAAATGGTTAAGAAACGTGCCACTCTTTTGTCAAAAGTTAACGACGGACGACGACGACGACTGAAACGGACGCCACGGTATTGTATAAGCTCCCCTAAAGATTGACAAGATGTTTCAGTGTGACACAGGAAGGCTACAAAATCATCCTCGTTTCTTAGGTTTAACGTTTATCAACAAATCGCTGAGGGAGCAAGTCTGACAGAAGGGGTTTCCCATGAACTACTTTATAACATATGACCAGTCTTTGAAGTTTACGTCTATCAACAATAGGTGTATAACCTGATTCTTGATACAAGTTTTGAGTGGAACAGCTTGCTGTGAGACCTGTAATTATTCTTAGTCTAAGAAAATCAAGACCAAAGCAATCGGAATATGAGAGATGGTGCCAGAATCAAAATCGAGGAGGACGATGTGGAGACGATGGACAAATTCAAGCACTAGGCTTGCATGTCACAACAAACAATCGGGTGGGCACAGAAATCAGAATCAAGATAGGAAGAGCTTCTGCAGCCTTTGGGCAGCTTCAGAGAATATGGAAGAGCAACACCAACATCCGGACGAAGGTTCGCATCTACAACTCGGTAGTAATCTCAACCCCACTGTTTGGAATTGAGACATGGGCAATCACTCGGGCAGATGAGGGACGACTTGCCTTCTACTCCCAATGCATCAGTAGGATCCTTGGGGTTCTGTGGTTCGACTAGACCAGGAAAACAGTTATCCGAGCCAGGACTGGACAACCACTGGATTGAGGTGGTTTGGCCAAGTGGAACCAACCACACTACCAAGAGCATTGATGGAATGGGATCTGTGTATGACGGGTGCGAAACGATGAAGGGTCAGACAAGGAAAGAGGTGGATGGAAGCGGTTGACGTGGATGGAGACCTGCGGGTGCTGCAACCAACCGATTCAGATGGAGTCAAATGATCGCACTGATTACGACCTAGGTCGCAACGTTGCGGAAAGTAAGTAAGTAAGTAGAGTTTCCTTCGAAAGATAGAGATGTTGCACATCCTTTTTTCCTGGAAATACTTTCCATAACTGCTGGTTGCTCACAGAATTAGTCTAATAAAGGGCCCAGTTTGTATCAAATGTGCCTAAAATCTTGCAGTGTTATACTTGCGTATATCACTCCAAGATTCTAAAATTACTAAACCAAAATTTATACTCTTTAGAGCCAAGTCCACAAGTATGTACCGCATCGTACCGTATTCTAATCAATTCCTGGTTGGTCCGTACCGCCAGTATTTAGAGTACGACATGACAACGAACTGACAAATCACAGACCGAACCGCGGTCCTTCTCCTAATAATCGTCAGTTCGTAGTTCGGATTTTATCTATTCGTGTATTGACTTTCTTCAATCCGTGTATCGCTGGTTCGGTTCAGTTAAACATCAATACTCTAGGCGGATTCTATCGTGTCGTGACTGTGATGACCGGCATTGACCGAGGCCCGGTTCAGTCATTGCACAACAGAATGACATCTGACGTTTGCAGGAAAACTACTGGTGAAAAGGACGGGTGGCGGATTAAAAAAAGGCCCTTTATTTTACCGTTTCTAAAACATCATCCCCAATCTTATCCCCTGTCGGTATCTATCCAAAAGAGCCCATCCAAAATGATCTAAAATAATTCTTTTGTCCAAACCGGTAGTCCAGGCCGTGCCACATGTCCAAATGAAATGCGAGGACACAACACATGACACAAATCGATGTTGATACATTTGTTTCCAGCAAAATTTGAGTGATATCTTCTAACGCAACATATTTTCAATGATGCATTCCACGGAACACACACTTCACTCAAAGATGAACTGCCCAAAAAATGTGCAGTGTATATGCACTGAGCAACCAAACTATAGGTTGATTACTCTGAGGTACACATCATATTGATAAGATACAGGTGTTTATTTGCATATAGGTTAGTTGCAGCGTGAAGTTTACACTTCTTTTTTGTCAACAAAACTATTTCATCTCAAATATTTGTTTTGAGAGAGTCCGCAAATAAAATTTGGGTGAAATGTTTACTATTTAACTACTTCTTTTACTAGATATGGGTAATTCCTTCAAAAATGAAGGAAAGTTGAATTTCATGCGGCCTGTCATTAATTGACAGCTGTCTCCTGACGTCATGATCAGCAGTGAAAGCCTATTGGTCAAGACACCAGACTGTTCCGTTTCAGCGGCAAGTGTGTAGATCAAAAGCACTGCAATGATTTATAGCAATGACTCCAATGATGAATTTGCAAGATTTTGAAATTTGATACAACAGACTCCTAAACAATGAAGGCCAAAATATCTCTGTGTTCAGAATTAAATAAATGTTTACCCCACCCGCCCGGCATCATGTAATTGGTGAGGACGTGGCCCTTCACCTTTTTCCCCGTTCGTGTCAGTCCGTATCATCGACACCTCGGGTTGGGTCGCGTGGCTCAATGATCATTGGTCAGCACTCTAAATGACCTAGGTCCACAACGTAGTTTATTTCGGTTCGTGTACTGCAAAACATAGGTCATCGCGGCAATAGATTTGAGGTACGAACTGCACAATACACTAGTGACTATCAGTTTCTGGCCGGTTGTTTATCGGTCCGTAACTGCCAAAACCTATACATACTTCTAGACCTGGCTATGCAAAGCTGCCATTCAAGTTCTCTATTTTGCCATCCTTTTTTTTGAGCCAATCTCCATGTGCCTTGCACTTGTATCTCTACGTGCAATGTGATGATGTTATGATGGTGTCATGCTGTTTGATGACGGAACCACATGTATTTATTCGCACCACAGTATGTTTGGATAACCTTTATGTAACCAGGTGTGGGTGGGGTGTTTTCTTGAGGATAAATATATATATAATGACATTGTGCCTCGCCATTAGTTCTTGCTCCAAGATTCTTTAATTTCATTGGAGTAATCTCACCTTGTCGAGGCACCACACGACCTCTAGCATAGCACTGAATGTCCCCTGTCGCTGTTGGGTGTTTTTTGAAAAATGTGTAGTTTGAATCCGTGTGGTGTTGTTGGCTGTCATTGACTGAAGTTTATGGTTCAGTTGGGTGTCCCATTTTAGGGATATCGATCATCAGGTAGGAAATTTGGGGGAGGAGTTGCAAGATCTAATCCTTGGTAGCGTTCCTTCCATGGGGGGAGGGGGTCATTTTGAAAATGTGGAAGAGGCATGCTCTGTTTTAAAAGTAAATGGTGTGGCAGTGGAGGGAGTTTTTATACAGTCTGTATAAAACCTCTCTCAGCAGTCTAACTTGAGACTGTGTCAGACTGTGACTGTGTCAATGGATGTTCAAACATGAAATGGTCACAATCATACATTAAGACATGTTCTGACTATGGGGCCATCCACTTAGTATGCAAGCACAGAGAGGGTGTATGAATTTCGGCCTATAAAAGTGTACTCCTGTACATTCTTGTAATAAAATTGTCTATGGGGGGGGGGGGGGGGGGGGGGGGGTGTGCATGTGTGCATACCAAATGGATGGTTGCTATGCCATCTGTAATTAAAGCTGAACGTAAGGAACAAAAACAGCAGATGTGATAGAGTACAAGAATTTGTGGCGGCACTGTATTTAACAATGCGCAGGATATTGGAAGAGACTCACTCTGTCTATGGATTGAAAGGACTCACAAGTCACTGGTATGAATCCATCTATGAAATTTCATTTAAATCGGGGTTGTCTGATGCTCCAATGCATCAGATCAAGTAAAATCGTGAACTTGTCAACTGCGACTATAGATAGAACATGCATATTGTGAATCTGATTTAAATAGTTTGGAGAGAAATAAAATCAGAAAAAACAAAGGTAACCAAAGAAAAAAATGGCTGTTATACCAATGAAATTTGTCAACACGTCATGTATGTACATGAATACACTGCTACACATGATTTACTCATCAAATCAGCATGAAGCGTGGTAAGGCTACTGGTAACACAGCACTGCACTGCACTGGTTTTTCGGCCCTTGGTAGCCAAGTCGAGAATCGAACTCGGCCGATTCAGTAACGTGACACACCAAATTTCAAGCCAAAATATTTTGTCGTTCAGAAGCTACAGAGCGGAAGGGAATTTTCATGATTTTCAGGAAGTGCCCCCTATGGGGCAGAAAAATGTATGAAACTCAAAACTCGAGAGATATATCATGTACCTTTGTTAGTCTAGTCTACTATAAAGATTTCGTAAAGATCAGAGAAATATTAAGCGAGTTCTAACACTTTGTGTTTTTGGTTTTTGACCCCTGGTGGCCAAATTGAGAATGAAACTCGGCCGATTTTTCGACGCGACACACCTTTGGCCCACCCTCTATCAGCACACGAAATTTCAATCCAAAATATTTTGTCGTTCAAAAGTTACAAAGCGGAAGGGAATTTTCATGATTTTCAGGAAGTGCCCCCTACAGGGCAGAAAAATGGATGAAACTAAAAACCTGTGTCATCTATCATGTACCTTTGTTGGCTTAGTCTACCATAAAAAATTGGTAAAGGTACTTTATATGTGTTTTTTGGTTTTGGCCCCCTGGTGTTCAAATCAAGAATCAAACTCGGCCGATTTTTCGGCGCGACATACCTTTGACCTGCTTTCTATCAGCACACGAAATTTCAATCCAAAATATTTTGTCATTCAGAAGTTACCAAGCGGAAGGGAATTTTCATGATTTTCAGGAAGGATTTTTCTATAGGACAGAAAAATAGATGAAACTAACAATCCGGATGACATATTGTGTATCTATGTTAGCTTAGTCTACCATAAAAATATGGTAAAGAACAGACGAATATTAAGCGAGTTCTAACACTTGCCAAATGGAGAATCAAACTCGGCTGATTTTTCGACGCGACACACCTTTGGCCCACCCTTTATCAGCACACCAAATTTCAATCCAAAATATTTTGTCGTTCAGAAGTTATAGAGCAGAAGGGAAACATACTGACATAATATTTTCTTTATTGAGTTATAAGTATTACAGTGACAGAAATAGAATGAAATACTGAGTCGACTAGTTCTTCTGATGAAAGAGTGAGCACTGATGTTGAAAAGTCGTTGGAGGTGCAAAGTGTTCATTTCTATGAGTGATGCTGAGCTCCTCTCACTCTCAGTCATCTGTGTCTGTGATATGGTCATTGAACACGCTGAAATGCAGCAGTGGATCATACCTGTAAAACATTGAGAAAAAATTTTACTTTGCTTACGAAGTTATATAAGACCAACAGACACTACTTAGGTGCTAATCATCACGGAACTTGATTGATATGATTGAGAATATTGATTAAATACCTTTGAAGATGATGATTTAGCAGGTTTGAATACTGTGTGTACATTTACCAGTCATACACACTGCTGATACAGGCTATACAGTACATTTCTACAGGGGTGATTGAGGGAGATGAAAATGACCTTTAGAAAGGAGGATTTCAGAACTCATGACATGTTTACAGAGGTTTCAGCAATTATTTTCAGTGAGTGTATATACTATGAGCGGAGCCTGGTTGATTATGAGTCATTCATATGCGTTTTGAATGCACATTTGTGATGAAAAGTTCTGGTCGGAATTCGCTATTTTGTTGAATGGCAATCGGCCATTGTCGATATCACCGAACTTATGGATCATCACAAGGGATAAATTCTGACAAACTCAGCTAAAAATTATCACCATTTTGTTGTTCAACTATAATTTCACCCCGCGAGAGATATGTCGGGTGGTTTTGACACAACCACACTTTGCACCGACTAATATTCCAAGTCGAGGATTCACTAAATCTCAAAACACAAAACCTGCTATACCGTGACAAGTTTGCTTCAAAAGATGCATGTTCTCCCCATAATCACCCAAACTAATACCACAAATATAATTTCTTAACACCATTTTCTTGGCCTCTGATGGGTTAATTGTCTGATGCAGTGTTTTTACACTATTTGATGGACGATTACTATCACGAAAATTCACACTCACCGTGGTTTGTAGAAAACTGTCCTGACTGTCTTCTTAAAAAAATATGCGATATCAATTCAATATTTTTCATTTCGCTCAATTCCATCAAAATAACTGACAGAATCATGGCAAAGAAGTATCATAAAACATTCCAGATTGTTTACAAGCGTAGTGTGACATCAAAAACTGTGAACATCACTGAATTAACTGAGCACTATTTCGCCTGCTAATGTCGACGTCAGTCGATATCGACAAAAGCGGCGAGCACTTTTGCCACTGGTGCACATGCGCAGCAGCCACAACTACTTGAACAGCTTGTCGAGATAACATTTCACACGATTTCCGGAGATAGTCAGGCACTAAAGCCTTTAACGTAGGAACGACAGTATACTATGTGCTTCGATGGCAATTCTAAAATACCTTGGTACCGTAAAGTCAACTTTTAAATGGAAAATACATAAACCTCGTTCTGAGAGCGGAGTGTTTTGGACACGCAACCAAGATGCTCTACCAAAGTTCCCTCGGGTTGCACTAAAATGTGGAAACCATGCACACGTCACGTCAATGGAATTTCAGCTCACTTCAGAAGTTTGAGGCTCTCAAAACACTGCTTCAAACACAAATCAGCCAAGGAAGCATCAACCACCCTAAGTTTTTTAATGAGCACTACACATATTTGCCGAGAAAAACGCTCCAAATAGCCCATTTGCGCGGATTTTAGCATCACTTGAGCGAGCGGATGCGGACTTCCTATGCGCGCTGTACAAAATGTACATGTCTCATTTTCTATAACGTTGCCGTTACATAATGTAAACAACGGCGCTACCGGCGCTCCGGCCGGGCCGGCGATGGATGGAATTTGCCAAATTCGCACATATTCAAGTTATTTTCGTGGCCTATCTTTTTAAGTTTGAGGTATTTTAGAATAGAAATTGAACCCGAGGCGGAGGACCTTGGTTGAGTTACCAAGACACTCGAGGGTGGAGCTAAAATACAGTCCAACACTCGAGGGTGGAGCTAAAATACAGTCCAAACCCGAGCCGACAGGCGAGGGTTTGGACTGTATTTTAGCTCCACCCTCGAGTGTCTTGGTAACTCAACCAAGGTCCTCCGCCTCGGGTTCAATTCCTTAATTAAAAATTGTGAGCGAAGCTAAAATGGTCAATGTGTGGGTTTCCGTTAGATTGACCCACCCCACAAACATCTCCTCTGGATGAAGATGATTGGATGCCACGACCTTCTGTTGCAGATGTGTAACATACAGCTTAAAATCCTGGGTATTTGGTATGCAACTTGTTCAGTGGATCACTTGGGGGCCACGCCGACACTGGGTATTTCAAAAATGTTGGAGTTTCCTCCCGAAAAGGTAGAGACATCGCGCATGCTTTCTTTCCTGGAAATACTTTTCATACCTGGCGTTAGCTCACAGAATTAGTCTGAAAAAGGGCCCAGTTCATATTGAATTTGCCTAAAATTTTGTAGCTTTATACTTGCGTATCACTCCAAGATTCCCAAAATAACTAAAACAAAATTCATACTCTTTTAACACCCACAAAGCTGCCATTCAAGTTCTTTATTTTGCCATGCTGTTTTTTTAGTCAATCTCCCTGTGCTTTGCACTTGTATCTCTACGTGTATTGTGATGATGTTATGATCATGCCATACTGATTGATGATGGAACCAAATGTATGTATTCTCACCACTGTATCTTTTGATGACCTTGATATAACCAGGTGTGGGTGGAATGTTTTCTTGACATTGTGCCTTGCTGTTAGTTCTTGGTCCCAGATTTTTTAATGTCATTCGAGTGATCTCGACTTGCCACCAGAGGACACCTTGGATATGAGCATATAGAGGACTGTGCTCATGACAATAGCCTAGCAGACAGCATACAGAACTTTCAGTTGTATTGCCTCCATAGCCTCTGCGAAAACCACTGAAGAAATACATGCCATTTTTCTATATATCACGCACCTCAATTTACTGTACACCTTACCAAAATTTGATCTCATTCCGTCGTATGCAATGTGGACTATATGTACACGGTATATAAAGCAACATACGGTGAGCCTGTTTTTCTATCACACTAACCTTTTCATGACCACTGCACTGCTAATATGAACTGGATTATGAAGAGCATGGTATTGTGTCATGTAGTGTAAGGTTTGATGTAGGTCCAAGCAATTACAATTTCCCCAAAATGGCCAATTTACAGTACATTTGACCTGGGAGACCTTGAAAAGTAGGTCAGATCAAAAAAGACCCGGGTGACACACTGAATGGTTGTTAGAATTCGATGTACATGTACAATCATGTTCAAAAGTTTATGGACACCAGTTTTTTCCCAATTTTCTCGAAAACCACTGGGCCAAAAATTGCCCGACCACTATCAATAAGTGGAGAAACTTTTTGGGTACAAGATGAAACTAATTTTGCTGACCGGTGTGATGACATAATGATGCTGCAATGCAATTTCCAAGGGCATATTTTTTCAACTTTTTTTATTAACAGACTTTTCTCTGCTTTTTTTCGCTATAATATTCATTTTGTTATAAAAACAGCTTTGCAACTCAAAATCACTGGTCATTCTAATGATATTGAGCTTTTTTCTCCTATTTGGTGCCTTTTCGCGCTGAGGTTCTGCATTACACAAAAATTCCCAATGATACGGTCCCTTGTTCTAATTCTACTGGCAGCCAAGTGTAATAGGCCTGCCTTCACAAAGCTACTTGAATGGAATAACAAGTGTGTGTGTTGTCACATGATGTCAGTTTCATCCAAACACATGTAATCATCATAATCTTCAGTTATGAAGTTCCAATGACCAAATAGGGAGATAAGATGAAAGGCTTAGGTATTGGCCCTTTGTCTAATTGTGTAACTATGAAAATAAGAACGGATTCCATTCTAAATATTGAAATACATGTAGTGCATAAGAAATGTGTGGTCACTGAACTAGAGATGGGGAAAGTTAGAGATGACGTTGAGCTTACCCAAGCTCAAAAACAGCAAATCCTGGCCTTGCGTCACTTAGGGATTTCATATAGAAATATTGCTGATCAGGTTGGTTGCAGTAGAAGTGCTGTGGAAAATTGGATCCTCCGTCATTTGGAAGAGGGACACACTGATGTCAGGCCTAGGATTGGGCGTCCAAGGGTTACAAACCGGACACAGGATCGTTGCATAGTTCAGGAAGCACGCCGTGAGCCATTCCTTCTACCAAAACATCACCAAGTCGATGTGCAGGAACACCGAGAACCTGTCAGTCGAGCAACGATAAAGCGCTGTCTAAGAGATGCTGGATTATTTGGGGGAATCGCTGCCAAAAAAGATGTTTTAACAGAAGGTCACAAGCAACAGCGCCTAGACTTTGCCCACACACATCAGCGCTGGACCGTAGAGCAATGGAGAAAAGTTGGTTTTACTGACGAGAAAGTCTTCCAGATCGGAGAATGTGGTCAAGTTTGGTGTCGTCGTGTAATAGGGAGCGTTTCAATTCCCTAAATAACAAGAAATGCCAAAGAAGTGGTCGATACAGCATTAACCTTTCATGCTGGATGGATTACCGTGGCAATGGTTCTCTGCACCGGATACATGGGCGATTCAATCAACATCAGTACTGGAGGCACACCTGCCTGATATGCAACGTCATATCTCAGAGGGATTCATCTTTCAGCACGACAGATCCCCCATATATACCGCTCGCATGATCCAGGGCTACCACGCTACTCAACCCTTCGAAGTAATTGACTGGCCACCAAAAGGTTGTGACATGAACCATATCGAAAACGCCTGGGCTGCTATGGTTAGAGTATTGAATATGAAGGTGTCGCAAATACTGATGAACTTTGGACCAGGATTCAGGACACTTGGAACGCCCTCTGTCAGGATAAAGGATACTGGAATAATCTTGTGGAGTCCATGCCAACGCGTATGGAGGCAGTTATCGAAGCAAGAGGAGGCTGGACCAGATACAAACCATAAGAGGCCATGGATATTAAGAGTTCTGTGACTTTGGGAATGTAGTTTACTGCGAAGAATCTGATAAGACTTCAGATACTCTGAACATTGTGGATTACAAAATTAACTGTTGGATTTATTTCATTTCTTTAAACACCCTGTATAGCAGGAACTGAAAATTCTGGACATTTTGGGGACAAGTATTACTCCTGGATAGTCGTGTAGTTCACCAAAAAGGTCATCAAACATAACTTTGTAAGATAGATATCCCATGTCTTCCCTTTTCTTTTCAGCCCATGAGCACACAACTAGATCCTTTCATTTTCCTCAATAACGATGTTTAACCCTTTCGCTGCGGATGTACGCATTTTTGCGACCAAAAAAAATTTCCGATCTGTGCGGATGTACGCAGAACTGCGACTTGGGACAGACCTGAATCAGACGATGTTTTCAATAGCAAATTAGTACAGTAACTTGTCGCTAGGTGTCCTGCCATGTTGTTTACCGCTAGAACTTCCGATTTCTTGGTGAAAACTTCGGTGTTTTTATTCAAAGTTTAGGCGATATTTTGAGTCCAAAGTTTTGTAAACAAATTTAAATGCCTCAGTCACGTGTTCGACGAACTGCAGAATCAATAATTGATGAAATAGTGAATTCGAGGCGTTAGAAGACGAGTCTGATTAGTGATTATGATTCTGAACATAATGCCGATGTACACAGCGTGCATGGGGATTGAAAGTGTGCATGATTCAGGGTCCGAGGGGGATGATAGTGATAGCCTGGGTCAAGATGAAAAATGGTGTTTTTCTCCTCGTTGATTATTACTAATTAGCGTTATTTTGTTAATTAACATAATTTCAGGTGATTGACAAATGCATAATTTGAAAGTCAATGCTGTCCCCAACAACCTTTTCCAATAGTCCAAAGCTCTATCTCTTCTCCTTCAGGCTGTATATTGGCCTCAAAGTTACCTATGTTAAAATTGGTTTTTACAGTATTTTGGGGGCAGCAAGGAATCAATATTGAAATAATTTTGAGCGGCGCAGCGAAAGGGTTAAGAGGTTAATCCAGAAATTGCCTAACAATAGCTTTCATTTGAAGGCCTATGCTTCTTTCACTATGTTGACCCCGAAGTCAATAAAAGCATTTCCCTTATTGAGAAGTAATTTAATAGAAATGAAGTCCTCAGTGTAAGACACGACTCATTTATGTAACAAGCACCTACTTCCTGGCATTACTCGATTATGTCAACTATTAGTGTCATTCATGGCCTAACGCTCATGAACACTGAGGGACCATTTCATCAGGGTTTGGACACCATTGAAAACTGGTGGAAATTCCAAGTGGAAAAGTGAAGAAAAAAGGCCTTTCCATTGGTAATGGCTGTAACTGACCATACTGGAATGTCTATTAGACAGGGTGGATAGTTAGTGGCGGAAAAAAAACAGAGAAAAGTCTGTTAATAAAAAAGTTGAAAAAATATGCCCTTGGAAATTGCATTGCAGCATCATTATGTCATCACACCGGTCAGCAAAATTATTCTCATCTTGTACCTAAAAAGTTTCTCCACTTATTGATAGTTGTCCAGCAATTTTTGGCCCGGTGGTTTTCGAGAAAATTGAGAAAAAACTGGTGTCCATAAACTTTTGAACATGATTGTACCTATGATACAAAATTGGTGCCAATCGGGCAAGTAATTAAGGAATAATAGCATTTTGAAGAATTTTGAAGAATTTTGGATTTGGCCCCCTCCCTGGAGGCCAAATGACAAATCAGATCGGATCAAACTTCGGAACCTGAGATCACCTGACCAAGGGGTACATGTGTACTTAATGTGTGATCAATAGTCATTGCGTTTAAGAAACGGTCCATAGTTACGGCCTGACGGCCAATTTACGCCATTTGACCTCTATGACCTTGAAAAGTAGGTCAAATTAAAAACCTGTGTGACACATACTGTATAGTGGTTAGATGTAACCATGATATCAAATTGGTGGCAATCGGGCAAGAAGTTAAGGAATAATCGCATTTTTAAGGTTTTTGGATTTTGCCCAATGGTGGTCAAGTTGTGAATCATATTGGACCGAACTTCGGTCCCTGAGATCACCTGACTAAGGGGTACATATGTACCAAATTTGGGATCAATAGTCAATGCGGTTAAGAAACGTGCCAAAGTTACATCCTAACGGCCAATTTACGCGATTTGACCTGTGACCTTGAAAAGTAGGTCAAATCAAAAAGCCACATGATATGTGATGTATCCTTGCTAGGAGTACCTACCATAAAATGTTTATTGAAAACGGATCATTAATACGAGACATATCACACTTTTTATGTTTTCAGTTTTTGCCCCCTGGTGGCCAAGTCATGAACCAGACCGAACTGAAATTCAGTGTCAGAGTACCTCTGACCTAGGGGATCATGTGTACAAAGTTTCAAGGTCATAGCACTAGGGGTTAAGAAACGTACCACAGGACACGACGGACGACGACGACGGACATGGGGCTGTTGTATAGACTACCCTAACAGCGAGCCAAAAATTTAAGTTTCAACCCAAAGTTAACTGTGTTTTTTTCAATGAGACACAAAAACGCTACACTTGCCAATATATCAAACTGCTGATTGAGCAATAGAGATGGTTAATGGCATCACGCTAATTTGTTACCAATGTGTGTAGAGCAATGGTTTATGAGTGAGTAAGAGCCGATCAAGTTCATTTGGAATTATAGATTGCATATATATGCAAGCTGGGTTTTTTTAGTCAATGTATTGACGCCCGTTGTCTGGAAGCTTAGCAATGTCACTATATTGAGGGTCAAGATGAGTAGACAGGTGCACAAAACAAATTGCTGAACATGAGATAACTTACGGAGTTAACCTGCAGTGTATTGACGGAGAGATTCTGTTGAGCAACAGGCGTCTTAGACGGAGAAGCCTGACCAGAGGGATGAATTGGAGAAGGTGCATTCAGATGCATTGGAGGCTGTTGGCCAAACACTGAAAGTGAAAGTGATTCAGGTTGAAAATCATTCAAATTTTGAACAGACTGCAAAATTGATTGATGATGAAATTGAAAACCACTTTTCAATGTTTTATACTGGCACAGCACATGCAATATTAAAGGATATTCTGTCACAAAGCAATGTGAAGGAAGGAATGTACCCAGTTCTAGGAATGTTATCAATTGGTGTTATGCTAATACCGTACCACCGAAATTTTCTACGCCAGACATCAGGTGGTGATTTTCGGCTACGTCACGTTTTTTCTGTGCCCAGTTATGCTACCAGGGACCTTCAATTCTTGAAATGTACACAATGTATTACAAGACTAAGACATAGGAGTTTTTGTAGCAAATCATGTACTTAATGTATCATTTATTCATCTGTAAAAATGTCATGCCTGTCTCCAGAAGAAAGAGTTTCAATCCACTGTGAAGAAATTATGTATGAAAAACTGGACAGAAAAATTTCAGCCCATAACTGAATGTCGAAAAGTCAAAAGCTTGTGGGTGGTAGCCGACGGACACCATCCGGCCAGACAATGTAGTTGTAGCCTTAGTTTGTTTGATACAATACATCTTAAGTAATGCTAAATTGTGACACTACTCGATTGATAAGATAAAATAATTACTAAACAAGATAGTGCACTTTTTGCCTTTATCAGTTTTGGCTCCCTGGTGCCTAAGTCGAGAATCATATTGGACCAAAATTCGGTGTCCGAGGTTATCTGACCTAGCGGATCATGTGTACCAAGTTTCAAGTTCATAGCATTAGGGGTTAAGAAACGTGTTAAGAAACATAGTTACACTCAAACAGCCAATTCATGTCATTTGTGACCTTGAAAATAAAGTTAAATCAAAAACCCGATATGTGATCTATCCTCGCTCGGAGTACCTACCATAAAAATATCATCAAAAACAGGTCACTAATAAGTGAGAAAATGGCACTGTTACCTTTTTTAGTTTTGGCCCCCTGGTGGCCAAGTCAAGAATCCGATTAGACCTAAATCAAGTGTCCGAGGTCACCTGACCTGAGGGGTTCTGTGTACAAAGTTTCAAGTTCATAGCATAAGTAGTTAAAGGGAAGCTATGGGAATGATTCCTCATTCGACCAACAATTACAACCTTAACATCTACGTAAACTGCGTATTCTTAAAAACAACTGTGGCTCTTGGTTTTATAAATAAACAAACATTAATGAGTGAAATGGATGATTTTAATTGCTTATTTTTGAATCAAGTATGCCGCCATCTTGGTGGATTTTAATCTGGTCTCTCCTCTAAACGGAGAGCCAATGACGTCATGGATGCAGCCATTGTGACAATCAGCTGTTCGAACAATGGCAAATGCTTGGAATGACAGATGACAGTTCTTCGATTTCTTCGGTTCTTCATCGACGTCCGGCGATGAATCCTTTGATTACAACCGTGCATCAGCAGAAGAACGAGCAGGTCTAGTTCCTATGCGTTTGAGCCAAGGTACCAGGGCAGAAAAAGGTCTGGAAACTTAGTGGAAACGCGTAGTACTCGCCTTGATGAAAAAAACCCACTGCATCCATGACGTCATTTGCCAAGGAGATTTGAACAAACATGGCTGCCCCCGCAAACTGCTTATTAAATGCAATTTTCTGCACTATCCAGGAATATTCATCATATCCTTGGTGTAGAGTATTTGTTTGTCATGTAACTTGGTATGTATTTGTTAAAAAAATATTTGATTTTGCTGCATCAATTTTTCCCATAGCTTCCCTTTAAGAAACGTGCCACTGTTTTTGAAAAAGAATACAGACAACAACGACAACAGTCGATCAACACAGCAGTATTGTATAGACTCCTGTACAGTGAGCCAAAAAGTGACTGCTGTGCAACCATCTGGTGTCCTCAAAGGCTAAAAATTTATTCTTGCCTAAGAATTTAGCGGGCTATGCGAAACACCTCTTATTTTAGGCATTTTGTGACAGATTTCTTTTCAAGGCCAATGTCAATCATTCACATATCTTTACTTAGCATTCAACAGTACTTGGTTCGTCTATACCTAGTTTATTAACAGTGTAGAGCGAGCAGTGTTATGTAAGTTGGTGTATCGCGATGCGCATACTATCAATTTTCAATTGACAGGACACGTATATAGACAGGCATCACAACATACTGCAAGGTAAATGTACATACCCAGCACCTAAATCTTAGCAATTAAATTACTATTTAAATTAGTTATTTATTGATAATAAATTGGTCAGAAAAATCTTAGCAATTAATTTCTAAGTAATTTATTGGTCCGATAAATCTTAGTAATTTGAAAAATTGGTAATTTCTTTGTAAGATAAAAAATTAGAACAAAAAATTAGTAATTTTTTTCTGAGTAATAAATTACCAATTCATATCTTAGTAAGATTATTCTTATAAGATTTTAATTGCTAATTTATTGGCAAAATAATCTTACTAAGATATATCTTACTAATTATTATCTTAATTGAAAATTACTAAAAAAAATTTCAAAGCTAATAATTTCTGATATACAACACTTTTATGTCATAGTTACATACACTTATAAACTATCGCTCTGCGGACTGGCGAGCACAGTTGCATCCAAGTATAGTGTTTTTTTTGGATAATTGCACATCACAGTTGATGGAGTAATTAGCATGGAGTAATTAGCTTTTAAGACAAGCTTACTCTTTCCCACCAACTACTGAATTCATACTGTGTGTTACTACCTAACTCTTTCAGCCCTATGACCGTGTATATATCATGCGCTGTCAGTGGACCTGCGCCATCGAGTGATAGCGCTGTGCTTTCTATGGATAGGTAATTAGCGCAGGCATTGATAGATAGCGCAAGCATCTATCGATGGCGCTGCGCAAATGATGAACGGTCCTCCTGATGAGTATTGACATTGCATGAGTATTTTGGCCCCAACTTTACCCGCTACGGATAATGAGACAAGACGGAACTGCATGGCATGCTTCCTATTCTACATTGTATGTGAGGTCTTTCCAGTCAAGATTCTGATTGTGTGCACGTGGCAACTCTTATGAAATGAATATAAATTGCTGCATTTTAAAAAATCTAAAAAAAGTAATTTCAAGAATAAAGAAGATAACTGCAAGTTGCAAGGTCCTTTTTAGAATCTTTTAGCGCTCCTTTGATTAAAGTGATAGCTTCTCATTCACATAATGAATGCTGTGTTCAGTGATCAGCGGCACTCCTTTGATTAAAGTGATATCTTCTCACTCACATAATGAATGCTGTGTTCAGTGATCAGCGGCGCTCCTTTGATTAAAGTGATATCTTCTCACTCACATAATGAATGCTGTATTCAGTAATCAGCGGCGCTCCTTTGATTAAAGTGATATCTTCTCATTCACATAATGAAAAGGTAATTAGCGGTAGGCCTTTGATTAATGTGATACTTACTCACTTTACTCACTTGGCCTTATAAAAGCCGACATTTTCACTTCAATGCCATAACATGATTGATGCGAGAACAACATACATGCAAAATGGAAAGCGAACAGTTCAAGAAGAAAAGGCAAGAGATTGTAGATGTCCAGGCAGTGTCAAAGAAGAGCCCAGTCCTGACCGAAGAGAAGTATGATGTAATCCTGCACCATCTCCTCGATGTCAACATGAAAGTGGATGCCCACTTCAGACACTGGGTGAAGAAAAGGTAATTTCAAGTGATGGATCTTCCTGGCCTTGGGATGAAACAGGTTTTGGTGGTGCCCTCAAATGAAGACAAGACACGAGTAGACTGCGCGTCCAGGTTCCTGAGAGTTGTTCTTGCTGGTCAGGTGTATGAAGTCGTCAATGGAATCCACGACGAAGAACTGAAACATAGCGGATACAAAAAAGTAATGGAGCACGTTCAGAGGCATTACTTTGGAATAACGAGAGGCTTCATCCTAGAGTATTGTAAACGTTGTCCGGTGTGCCAGCTGAGCCAGCCACAGATTACAAGATCGTCACTCCGTCCCATTTTCCATAAAGACTTCCTCGATAGAATACAAGTTGACCTAATCAACATGAGACATTCGCCAGATGGTGAATACAACTAAATTGGCCATTTTGAAGACCATTTCTCAAAATTCCATGTCCTTTTTCCCCTCTTGAGAAAGACTGCGGCAGAGGTGTTGACGATGATGAAAGATCAAGTTTTAGCATACATCGGGCCTCCCAAGATATTTCACTCTGATAATGGCAGAGAATTTGTTAATCAACTAATCCAGGCGATTTTCAAACGATAGGGAGGAGACACAACCTTCGTCAATGGAAAACCAAGGCATACCCAGTCACAGGGTCTCATCGAGAGAGGTAACAGAATCGTTGAAAAGAAGATTGCCGCTATGAAACAAGACGAAAATGTTAGAGAAGATGAGACTGACTAACCGTGGGCATCCTGGCTACCCCGAATAATGTTTTCCATGAACAGTGAGAGACAAGAGACGATTAAAGATTTGCCCTATCATGTGGTTTTTGGAAGAAGTGTCCCTGTTGCAGTATTCCCTGGTGCAAAAGTACATTGTATTGATGAAGAGAGCATTGAAAGTAAATATTCAAGAAGTAAATTCACATTACGCGGTAATTCATATTGCTCCAGGCTGACTAGGCTAAAAATCTCAAATATCATTTCTTCTCGTTTCAGATGATGTAGAACTGCCAGTGTCAACGAAGAGACCCCACCAGACAGTCTGGTTGTACAACCCGAGGAAAGGATAGTGTCCAAAGAGCTTCCTGTTCCAGCGCCACGTCTGTTCCGTCCAGTTACAAAGACACGTTTGAATAAGACAGAGTTGCCAGTGCCAAGTCCACCTTCTGATGCCATCGACAATACGCCTTTTGAACTAGCCACTCTATCACCTTATGTCGCCAACCCTTCAGTGCCAACAAGTCCATCGTCCGATGCCACAGATACACCAGCCACTCCATCATCCCTTGATGCCAATGAATATGAACTTACAGATCTGCCTACCCAACCCGTTGAACATGTCACGCGTCATGCACCTATCCGAAAACGAGCTCTAGACAAGACTTACGAAGCTGCAGTGAAGATAGGAATACCATGCAACACCCACTGTCATCCACTGTCTACCTGTTCAAATCAGAGAGAACAGTTAGCGACCGCCACAAAGAACGAAGACAGACCGCTCCTACCCACGAAAGAATGCGACGAAATCAACACTGCCAAGACGTGGTTGAACGACCGCCATATGACTGCAAGCACACCTTTGAAAAAGACATTTCAAACAGTATCAGGGTTGCAAGACACGCTACTAGAGCAGAGCATGAGCTTCGATATACCAACTGGAGATTTCGTACGGTTCCTGAACATCGGGAACAGCCACTGTGTAACAATCACCAACATAGGACAACCAGATGATACCATTAACATATACGTCTCTTTACTTAAGAAGCCTTCCCCTGCAACCGTAAAACTCATCGCCCGCTACTGCCACCGCCCCGAGAAATACCTGACAACGAATGTCATGAACGTGGATCGCCAAATGAATTCTCATGATTGTGGACTCTACGCCATACCTTCACAACTTCAATTCTGTTCGGGGAGAATCCAACTGAGTTGAAATATGATAAAAAGTCGCTTAGGAAACATTTCGGACAATGTGTCAATGCCGGTGTGATTTCACCTTTCTCATAGGTCAACCAAAGGTCAACCGGCTATTGCCGAAAAAACAATAAAATAGAACATGGTGCTCAGTTATAATCTTCAATTGATTTGTATTTCAACGGATAACTTACAACAAGAATACAGCGAACACCTGCTCAAAGCGTAAGAGAAACACCTACATGAAAAATAGCCAGGACTTTAGGCCGGACTTGAATTGCATCAGATCAGTGATTGATCTGATGCGGGCTGGGAGTTGGTTCCAGAGTTTGGGGCCTGCAACAGAGAAGCTTCTGTCACCATACCCAGATTTTGTTTGAAGGACAATGAAAAGCCCTAAGCAGGACAACCTGGTAGGACGCACTCTGGAGTGGTTCGGGAGGCAGCAAGACAGGTATTCAGGAGCGGAACCACATCTGGCCTTGAAACACAAGAACAGGACTTTGAAGATGATCCTACTCTTGACAAGGAGCCAGTGGAGTAACCGTAATACCGGAGTAATGTGGTCCCGCTTTTTAATCCCGCACACCAGTCTTGCCGCAGAATTCTGAATCCTCTAAAATGGTGCGATGACGTTGTTTGGAAGTCCATACAGTAGTCCATTGTTCATGTCAAGTTTTGAAATCACAAGGGCGTGAACCAGACGTTCTGTGCTTGAACGATCAAGGAACCTCCAAATTCAACCAATTTTGTATGAATTGAAATTGGCGACTCTGCATACTGATCCTATGTGTGCACGCATGCTCATATGATTGTCAAAGTAGACTCCGAGATCTTTTACCGAGTCCGAGCTGGAAATGCCAACACCATCAACAGTGATTTGATTTACAGAGCCTGTTCTACGAGATGAAGTAATGTCCACAAAGTCGGTCTTTGGGGCATTCAAAGAGAGCTTGCTGAAGTGGAGCCATATTTTTATATCAGTTATGCACTCCTCAGTGATTGCAACTGTCTTAGGGCCGCTTATGGGATGCGCAGCTGGAAAGGAGTGCACAAGCTGATTATCATCGGCGTACAGTTGGAAGGGTACTTCATGGAACATCATCACATCACTTAAAGGAATGGTATAGATGGTGAAAAGAACCGGCCCAAGGACTGACCCCTGGGGTACTCCATACTTACTCAAAGCTCCTTGATTTGCCACCTCCGACAGACACTTCGAACTCACGCCCTTCGAGATACGAAGAAAACCACTGCAGCACTTGGCCCTGCAGACCAAGGCACTCCTGTAGCCTAGCCAGCAGAATGCCATGGTCTACAGTGTCAAATGCAGCAGAGAGATCCAATAGCACAAGCAATGCTTCATTACCCTTATCTAAGGCTACCAAGATGTCATTTGATATTTTCATGAGCACTGTCTCAGTGCTGTAATTCTTTCTATACCCAGATTGGTTAGGGTCGTACAGCCCATTAGCTGACATGTGGGCTTGAATACGAGTGTTAACGATTCTTTCAACCAGTTTTGATAGAAAAGAAAGGTTAGACACCGGGCGATAGTTGGCATGAACATTTTTGTCCAAAGAGGGCTTCTTCAGCAAGGGCCTAACAATGGCACGTTTCAGGGAGGATGGTACATGAGCACAGGACATAGACAGGTTGATGATCTTAACCAAAGCTGGCAAGAGAGACGGAAGGCACTTCTTCAAGAGCCAGGTTGGCAGAGGGTGAAGTTCACAACTCTTGGCCGGCAGGGACAACACCAATTTCTTAACCCTCTTCTCAGAAGTTGGTTCGAAACTGTTAAGAAACGGAGTGTCCGATCTGTCAACGGCCGGGACACCCAGGCTCGAGACAGATCGGTTCCGGTCGAGCGACTCACGAATTCTGCCAACCTTTTCATTGAAAAAGCACCCAAACTCATCCGCCAGTTTTTTAGCATCATTGTGCTCAGGAAGGTGGGGGATCTCCCTTTTCCAAGCAATTCATTTACTATCTTAAATAGGTCTTTGTCAGTGCCTTCAACAATCCTGGATTTGTTGTAAGTTAGTTTTGATTCATCAATCATCCGTGACACAAGTAGAGTCTGATCTCTTAGTAGCTGTCTGTAGATTTCGTTGGGATTCTTTCTCAACCTGCGTTCAGCATGTCGCTGCCTACACCGCTCAGCCTTAATGTCCTCAGTCAACCACGGGCATTTGGGCCTTACACTGATTGACCGAGTCTTAATTGGGGCATGCTGATCAAGGATTTCTGAGACACAGCTATTGTACTGTTCAATAAGCTCATCTAAGTCATCAGCAGGAGTTGAAAGACCACCATTGCTAAGGTCATGGCAAAATGAATCAATGTCGATGTTCCTTAGCTTACGAAATGTCACAGTCTTCGCTTCAGGTCGCGGTTTTTGTGATTTGACAGAACCATGGACCGCAAAGTGATCGGATCGAAGTGAAAGATCAACAGAGATCGCTTTCACTAGATCAACACCTTTTCTTGTCACTACTAGATCCAAGATGTGACCTTTCACGTGAGTAGGTTCCCTTACATGCTGTTGTAAACCAAAAGTGTCAAAGAGCTGAAGGAGATCAGCAACATGCACATTCTCAGGTTTGCCATGTGAACATCAAAATCACCAGCGATGTATAGATATTGCGATGCTGGGAGAGATTCAAGGAGAGAAGAGAATTCCTCTAGGAACTCTGTGACATTACCAGGGAATGAATCGGGCCTGTAGATCAGGAGTATTCTCATTGACCCACAACCGGATGTCACTGTCACATCTTGGTATTCGAAGTAACGGAACTTCCTCAGCTTGTGTTGCTGAAAGGTCAGTCCTCCCCTCAGGATCACACCAACACCCCCACCACGCTTGTGGGTCCTTGTCACATGAAAGAAGTTGTAGCTTGCCAGTTCACCGGTCAAGTTGGCAATAGCTATGTTGTCAGCGTCATTTCCACATAACCAGGTTTCTGTGACCATAAAAATGTCAGTGTCATTTGCCAATACAGACTCGCACACCTGAGTTGTCTTTTCTGCACGTGACCTCGCATTCCAGTGAGTCCATTTCATGATCTTAGTCAAATGCTTACAAGCATTGACATGCTTTCCTACACGTTTATGACGTCTGGTTTGTCTGGTCCGCTTAGTCCGCCGTTGGAGTAGACATTGTCTCAGGAGATTATAGTCTCTCAGCTTAGACCAGCAGGGAATCGAAACTGACACCACAGAACCGGGTTGCCTTAGCGAATATAATTCCTCCTTTGTATACATTTTCACAGGCCTTAGTGTACCAACACATACACTGTATGGACTGTGTATGGCTGACCAATATGGCGTAGTCCAGAGACTGGTATCCACCAGAAGTAATGGCAACACAAGTAGTGAGGCCCACATCTCAGAACAAGTTGATTCTAGATAGTCCCAACGAATTCATAATCCACTTCGCAAAGTCCTGGTAATATCCGAGCATAATATCCACTGGAAATTGATGATATTTGTAAGAGGTCCAAGGAGCTGCTGCTCAGCGCTACACATGAACTTTACAATGCCTCGCACTGTAGTACCCTGGATACACTATCAAATAAAGTCATAAACTAAACCCAATTCCCTATACTGGATTTTATAATTAATGCTTCCGTAGCATCCTCCACAGCTGGTCTCATCCCTCCCTCAAAAACCCTACAAAAACTGCCAAAAATACATCGAAAAGACAAAATCAAACACACCATGGCAAGAAAACATGTGTATTGGTCATTTTTACGGCTGCACGGTGATAACTGAAGACATTATGGGGACTCCCCATTGTGGCGGGCGATTCAAATAACATAGAGAGTTAGAAGGTGCCCATTTCAAGCTTTTTAAAAGGCTATGGGCGTACTCCGTAGGTTTCCCCATATGGGTTAATTACACTATGGATGTATGAGCTTGCCAACTGTTCAATATAGATAATTAGGTTTGTGTATAAAGCCTAGGTCTTCATGTCTTATGTAGGCCTTCTAGTAGATCGGTTTTGATGAGCCAGTAGGCCTATAACTGCTAAATCAAGAAACCTTTAGTGGAAACTGCTTAACATGCAGTTTCCATGCGGCCATTCCTTTGTGTCCAGTACCCTTTGTCTGCCACGTGAAGAAGTCTAAAATGTCCTTGGATAAAATGTCTGGAATTCTTTAAAGAGGTTGAATAGCGCCTCCAGAAGCAAGCAACAGCGCCACCCGTAGCAGAAATAAGAACTGCTTAGTGACGTCATGGTTTCCATATACGGCATCTCATTTGCATATTTTTACAACCTTATTTACTACGAGTTATAAATATGCCAGTAGCACGTAGATCATGCTGGGCGGCGATGTCAGGTGTTTCCACTATGGGTTACATAATCGGCTACAAAGAGGCCAGTGTTCTAGTAAATGAAGTTAGCAATGATAGCGAAAGAATGTTAATGTATGTTACGCAGTCAATAGCGATAGTAGTGAGTTGGAGAGAGGGGAAAATGGAAAATGGAGAGAATAGTAGTTTGGATTTCGAGTCGCCGGTGGATTCTGGGCCGGTAGAGAGCGAGGCCCCTGATCCGAACAGTACAGAAGAAATGGAGCAGCATATTATCCAAGACTTGTTTGACAGCCATGACGACTCAAGATATTTGCTGCAGTCAACCTGATGCATTTATTCGCGAGCGAATCGACGAGACGAGGCATTTTTCAAGCATCCGAATGGTACCTTACAGATCGGCAAGGGGCGCGTTACCGAAAATGTCGCAAAAATCAATAACGTGATCGTAAATACTGTCATATTTTTTCAAGATGAGAGTATGTAAATGATACGCAAACGGTAAACCAATGAAAGGCCAGTATCTATTGAACCTTACAAGTGATATGGGGGCCTTGAAACTCCTTATATTTATCAATGAAACCTTATTCCCGCCTAAGGTTTTGAACGGGCCGTGCAAAACTCCCCATTTTTTCCCGGGCACTTCTCTTTAATATCTGAGCTTATGACCTTTCATGGAATCTATCGAACCACAAACCATAATCCATCAGAGAATAGAATAGGGCCGGACTCATTTTCCAAGGGGACATTATTTACCTCTGCAATGGATTCTGTTAGTTTGCATTAGACTCTAATCAAAATAATTCATTGGCGCCCAACTTTAGTTTATAATGCATCTCGTGGTTTGTGAAGGGACAGAGATAACGTGTCATGCCGGGGAGTTGCACATTGCTGTGTTACACAGAGTGACATAACATGGTGTTTAGTCATGTTTATAAGTATAGAGTATTTCGATGACAAAGTCACAACCAGAATGCAGGGAAAAGTGCACTTAAATAATTTCTTCATGGCGCTCACCGAAATAATGCGGCACTGGACAAGTGTGCATTTGAAGACGGTATGATACTAATATATATGCTAATTGTTTACAGCATTTCATTATGGAGGCGTTCTGTCCCTTACCAATTCCTTTCCTCGGCAGACTAGCATTCTTAGATGAGACTTCTTAATTCGTAATTGTTTTGACCAGAACACCGGCAACAATCACTTTTATAAGTTATGTATAAAGCTCACCAAATGTGGCTCCGCGAGTGCGTTTCAAAACAGTACACTGTATATAATTACTTGTTGACAACATTTAATTACCGAGGTGTACTGTTCCCTTTAATGACAAACCAGTTTCAATCCCTCTCAGACTAGCATTCTTAAGAGACTTCCTAATTACACCATGGATGTATCACACCAAGGGTTCACTATAGATAAGCCTTATATGCCAATAAGTGGAAAATCAGTCAATGTTGCAGGCGTGGTATAGTGAGCCAGGGCCTATATCATGTGTTAGCCCGGGCATAGGGGGCATAGGCCTTTATTATATTGTTTATAGTACATCATTTTTGTCGGTTTTGATGAGTCGGTAGCCCTATTATTGCAAAGAAAAGCAACCTTTAGTGCCTGGGATGTCCGGGATTCTCTGATGCGCTTTAATTTCTGATATGTGAGCCACAAACCATAATCTCTCTCGGAATAGAATGGGGCCGAACACTTTTTTCAGGGGGACATTCACTACCGCTTCACCGAATTCCGCAATTTCACATTAGACTCTAATCAAAACAATATATGTATCCCAGCATTTAAGTTTATCACACTTCCCTCGGTCAGTGTTGGGACAGAGATAACATGACAAGCCTGAGAGAAGCTCAGTTTAACACAGAACAAAATAACATTGTGTTCAGTTATAAGTATAGTATTTTGATGACTAAGTCACAACCAGAATACAGGGATAAGTTCACATTAATCAGCTCTGCATGGCGTTCACCAAATGTGGTACTGAATATGTGTGCGTTTGAAGACAGGAATTATATCACTTAAGGGATCATGTCCAAAGTCCGCACGCGATATTCGCCGGAGCATTTCACCCTACAGTATTTCGCCTACAAAATCTCTCCGAAAATCGACCGGCGAATACGTGGCGATTATATGAAATCGCCGATATGTCAGATGCGAAATTTGCCCACAGTCGCGCCTATTCTTCTATTTCGCCCCAACAATTGCTCCAGGCATAATGGAGCGATTTTACGAAATTGTTGGCTCTTGCATGCTTCTCTGAGATTCTGAGATTCGGTAATGATTTTGCAACGACTTTCGCCTTGTTTTATCTGCGGAAAAGTGCAGTCACGTGATGTCAACAAATCATAACAAACAGCATCCACCACGCTTAAAAACATATTTAAAGTCATCAAAGTAAAATCTAATGGTCATATACGAAATAAGCAGGACATTTCCTGATCGTGATATTTGTGTGCTAGATTAGCGAGTTGTTGTCTAAGATGTACTGGCGTCCAGCACCCAGTCAGCGGCCATGTTGGATTGGACTTGGAGGAAATAATAGGGCTTCCCAACACAAAAGGAGCACTGTGATTTTAGACAACATCTCCCTTATCTTACACCCAAAAGTCATGAAATCTTCAGGAAATCTGTTTTTAATGGTGTACTTATTATATTTATGGCCACTAAATTTTATTTTGATGGCTTTATACCCGATTTTAGACCTGGTGGGCGCTGGTGGATGCAGTTTAGGATGATCAGATACTACAACGATCTTGATTGGTTGGCTGAGACTCGGAAACAAAAGCCTAACTACGATTTAGCTGTGTGATTCGGTACATTCCGCCACAATCCTTCGGAATGCATACCATAATACTAACAACCTCAAACCTCTGTGCCAAATTTCTGTAGCTCCTGATGGATAGATGCGATGTATTTGATTACTGGAGTCATGTTGACTGGGAATTCCAGTTTGTGTTTTTGTTTGTTCTGCTATCAGCTGAATTCGGAATTCGCATACTACAACACATGTAATATACGCTCCGCTCTGATGGTTGGCGAGAGCGAATTAGACCAGTTATTGATAGATTTTTGCCTGCGATTTTCATTCAGTCTAAATTTTCGCCTGATCATAATGGTATCGCCGAAGCAGGCAGCAATTGATTTGGAAGCGAATGACTGTGGCGATAGTCGATCAGGCTAATTTTCACCCTGATTCGCACAGCAAATATTCGAGTGCAGACTTTGGACGTGACCCCTAAAATAAGTTATGTATGAAGTTCACAAAATACCGCTCCAGGAGTGCATTTTAAGGCTGTTTTATACTGTATATGTTAATTGTTGATGGCATTTCATTATGCAGGTGTACTGTCCCTTTAATGACAAACCAGTTCCGATCGTTCTCATAATAGCATTCTTAGATGAGACTTCCTTAATCTTAATTGTTTCGACCAGAATACAGGGATAATATCACTTTTGTAAGTTCTATTCGAAGTTCACCAGGAGTTCAGCTCCACGAGTGCGTTTGAAGAGAGTATGATACTGTACATGTAACTGACTGACAGAATTTCATTGGGCAGGTGTACTGTCACTTTAATGAGAAACCAGTTCCTGTCTCTCTTAGACTAGCATTGAGCATTCTTAGACAAGACTTTTTAATTACACCATGAATGTAAAAACTCACTCCATTGAGCACAACCAGTCAATGCTCCAGGTTGTGCATAGCCCAGGTCTTCGGCATGTGTAGGTTGGGGTGGTGGGGGGGGGGGGGGCTAGTAGGCCTTTACAGAGTAGGTCGGTATTGGTGAGCCATTATCAAAATTCTCCGACCTTTTAACCAAAAAAGAATTATCCTGAATGCATCAAGTCCTAACTATACAATTGTGATTGCCTTATCATCGACTACGTGCCCTGCATATACATCTTAAAACATGTGGTAAATGTGTCCACCCTATGGCAATCGTGGAAGTTTACTGGTTTTATAAAGAAAGGACCAACAGCATTTTTGCAGTTGTCAGGCTTGTTAAATAAAACATTATCTGTTCAATTTATAGTGTTGATCACAATATGAACAGAAGTGATTTAAGATTCAAGAGGCACAATATTCAAGGCCCTTTTCTAACTTTATTCAGGCCTCGTCATGCTTCTTGGTTCAATCCCCCGTAATTGAGATGGCTCTCCGCAGCCGCAGGGAGTGGAGACATTGATTTGCCTTTCTGCGAAGCGCTACTACAGTTAAAGGGAATGGCCCGCCAAAAAATGGGGAGTTTTGGACGGCCCGGTCAAAACCTTAGGCGGGAATAAGGTTTCATTGATAAATATAAGGAGTTTCAAGGCCCCCAAATCACTTGTAAGGTTCAATAGATACTGGCCTTTCATTGGTTTACCGTCTGCGTATCATTTACATACTCTCATTTTGAAAAATATGACAATATTGACGATCACGTTATTGATTTTTGCAACATTTTCGGTAACGCGCCCCTTGCGGATCTGTAAGGTACCATTCGGATGCTTGAAAACTGCCTCGTCTCGTCGATTCGCTCGCGGATAAACGCATCAGGTTGACTGCAGCAACTTTTAATTGTTGGAGACAGAGAAGGAAGGAATATGATTATCAGTTTGATGAAAACTTTGCAAAGTTTCTTCTTGGGACTCGAAATCCATACTACTATTCTCTCCATTTTCCATTTTCTCCTCTCTCCAACTCACTACTATCGCTATTGACTGCGTAACATACACTAACATTCTTTCGTTATCATTGCTAACTTCATTTACTAGAACACTGGCCTCTTTGTAGCCGATTATGTAACCCATAGTGGAAACACCTGACAGCGCCGCCCGGCATGATCCACGTGCTACTGGCATATTTATAACTCGTAGTAAATAAGGTTGTAAAAATATGTAAATGAGATGCCGTATATGGAAACCATGACGTCACTACGCAGTTCTTATTTCTGCTACGGGTGGCGCTGTTGCTTGTTTTTGGAGGCGCTATTCAACCTCTTTAAAGTGCATACGTATCAAATATAAACAATGTTTCTCATGTCCATGGATTCAATTCAAATGGTTTAAATTTGACTTAATATGGCCGCCAAAAGAGATAAACGCGCGAATGAAGCATCTCGACTATTCTGAGCTCCGAGAGGGAACCACATGAATATTCACACTGTTTTTTAACCCCTTGCGTACCTAGTAGGGACGATATATCGTCCCTATAATTTGTCTCCCGTATACCTAGTAGGGACGATATATCATCCCTCTACCAACGTTTTAGTATAGAACTCCCGGTACACGTTAGACACTGTTGCACGGTGTATTGATGTCCCTGGTGTCTGTAGCAGACTATATTTAGGTTCATTCATCGTTCTAAGATGGCGCTGTGGTTAGATTGGCATGTGTTTGCCGTTACAACACACGAGGCGATAAGCATATAAATTGGCGGTATTACTGCCACAGATACCGCATTGTATTGTGAATAACATGGCGAAACGTGGGCGTGTTGACTTGGCTACGGCGGTTTCTATGATACTGGAGGACTCGCAAGAGTTTGTGAGTAGTGAACATGGGGAATGAATACTTCACCTGAAAAAATTTACATTTTTTGAAAAACCAATCACATTCCGATCACTGATCAATCAATAATCGATAGATAATCAATAGCCAATAGGCTATTGATTACTGATGAATCAGTGAACAGTATACTGTAGGTCAATCATCAAATAAAGCCAATGATGATTTGTAATGATCCTAATTCATTGAAAAAACACTGTTGAAAAACGTCGAAAATATCATGTTTGATCAATCAATATCGGTAATCAATCGATATCAGTGATAGACAATAGCCAAAGGTTAGCAACGAGTTCTGCATATCATTTATAGGTTGTAAGTTCATTAATTACAGTTTTATACTTGTTCAAATCAGAAAATCAATAAATTTAGCATAATCAATCAAAAAGTATTGATCATGATTGATTATTGATCACCTCTTACCCAATCGATACTAGGAAACAACACCAATCAATAGCCAAGGTAATCAGTTTACAAAAATGTATGGTTTTATTAGTCTATGATGAATAATAAAGGAGCTACAATTTTTTTAAGTATTCATTTGCTATTAGGCATAAAACTGGTAAAATATCTCGGTACAGGGCATGCCACTTGCCTCGGTAGCGAAGGGGTTAATCAAACTTCAGGGGATTTCCCCACTGACATATGTGTTTTGATTTTTGAGACATCTATATAATAATACTGGAAGGGGGACGAATAAAGTCACACTTAGAGGCGTTGGATCGCCTTGAAATTTTGCATGAATGGTGGTGACACCCTACCCTGATGCAACGTCTTGGTTTTGTTCAAACATTTACTTCAGCGGAGCAGTAATAAGGGATTTTTAATCGGACACTGTCAATTCTCCTTACCACTCACAGAAGCCAAGCCATTGCTGTTAAGTTAAGCAGGGGCTTGATCAATTACCTGCACTCCCTGTGGGGTGAATAACATTACCTTTTGAACAGCTGGCTGTAGGGGGATGATTGGAACAGCCGGTATACCTGCCGACCTGCTGAACCAAGGTTAATGTTATTTTCAATCCACGATTGCAGGTCACCTGATTTTCGAGATTTCGTGGAAAAAGAAATTGTAAACAAGCATGTGTGCAGTTCAAATGTAAACAAAAATGTATTTTGGTACTTTTGGCTGCTGGACTTCGGTTTTCCCGCAGTTAGGAGCTGGGGTCAAATTGGTGGTCTATAGTTTATGGGTGCTGTTTTAGTCAGAGCTAGCCCTTGATTATGAAGGGATTTTCAAATTAAGATGAGCATGGTCTTTTTATGTGCTTTCAATACTTGATGTATCTGAAGAGGCGCGCTGAACCTGACATGGCTTTATCAAAGAGCTGCTCACGGTGCTGAACTTCTAGCTTGCCTGTCGACTAAGTGCCTTGCCCGAGACATTGCTACATGTAGGAGGAGCACGTATTTCATAGTTATAGTAGTGATAGTACAGTTGGTTCGAGCCATTTGGAAGCCGACATGTGAAGGCCTATCTGAGTTCTCCTTCTTCCCCATATAAAAAGGGGCATATTGCTGACTAAGGAACGAGGCATATTGACATTGCCTCATCATCTCTATCGGACCAATTGCTGTCCCTACGGCGCATGCGTGATACACACTTTCTAACCTCCATTATTTACAAAACACAGGAGAGGTAGGTACTAACTGTAGCAGCACCTGTTAGCGGATCGACTAACAATATCTTATGCTGATTTTAAAGGTGGAAGTGCTCGTCTGGTTTTTCTTACAAACGGCGAAGACACGGGTGTCGAAAAACCCGGGGATTTTGGATAGGTGGAACTAAGACTATTAATACACAACAGTACAACCTCTCTATTGCGGACACCCATGGGACTGGGCCCAGGTGTCCTGAATAGAGAGGTGTCTTTAATAGAGAGGTTATGCCAAATCGTCCGATAGGTGCAGTTGAAGTTCCCATCTTGCAGGTCTTGGTTTTTTCTGAGTCGACATCTAGCGTAGAAACTTCGAACTTGTTAACTGATCGGTCTTTGCTTGTGATGTTGTGTTGAATGACCTGAGCTACTTTGGAACTCAGAGAATGAATAATCTCCAGAGTAAAAGGTGCCCCTTTTATTGCAAAATCTCCTTGACATGTCATAATGTGTGAAAAAACACCACAATTTCTGTCCATCATCCACCTTTGATTAATGATAATTTTTTTCTAATTTCTCTACTCACGCATGTTCACCGCAACACTGACAGAACCGTGTGGATTTATGAGTGTCCATTGACACAATGTGTGATTAGTTGAAGAGATGAGTAAACAATAATTAGGATACAAAAACACAATGCCATTGGGTAATTATGTTGATTACCGTCTTTTCATCGATGTAAGACCGGTTCATTAGGATTAATGCATACGCCTACCGCGAGCACAGGGCACAATACCATTTCACTCATTGGTCGAAAGTTGAATGAAGTAGGTGTAATACTAGTAGAATGACAGAATGGCCTAACGAGACACATAGGATATGCAAAGCGCTCGCGTTTATTGTGGTTTGCGGTCTGAGTTTGCGGTTTCAGTGCGGTTTTGCGGTTTGGGTCTGTTTGATAGATCAACGTTAACCTTTTCTCACATAAAACGCGTTTGAGTGGGCATCACAGGCCTTTTGGGGGCTCTACCAGCATCGCTTCAAGACAGCGATGCTTCATGCATTCAAGTTTATTCAGATTGGCTTTCATCCAATCTTTATTCATCTTTTTTTACCTTTTTTCATTGTTTTTATTTTTTATTTCTCATTTCTGTTTTTTTTTATTCATTATTTTGGATTTTTATTCTGGTCCGGTTGTCGATTTTCTCTGTTGACCCGATTGCTTACTGCCCTGCTATCTCAGGCTCAAACTCATCAGGCAGATTGAGGAATTCTACCCCCTGTTCGTCGTCATCGTCGTCATCTGGAACTGGGTGTGGACCTGCGTCTATGTTCTGTGGGCGTAACGCTTTCTCAAATCCATGCTCGACGACCTCTGGGCTGATCGCTTCCAAGGCACGGCTGACGACGTTGACAACATCTCCGAGTCAAATTCGATCACACTGGCCTGCTTCGTTGGTGTTTTCGGTCTTCCATGACTTCCATGCTTGTCTGGCGTGACAATTAAAGGATCTCATGACAGCCACATCCAGGGGTTGTGCCAAAGATGTGCATCCGGCCGGTACAAAGTTGAGTCTGCCCCCTTCTGCAGTGAGACGATTCCTGAAGTTCTCCGTTCGATGTACTCTGAACTGATCTACCAAAAGTATGAAATGTTCAGCATGGGCCTCATGGACGTATGGGATGAAGATTTCGTCAAGCCAATGGTGACTCGTCTCCCGTCTGACCCATCCCGTGGCGGACGATGTGACCACAACGTTTTCGGGCAACTCGGCCTCTTCCAGAGCTCGAAGCACGCGAACAAATCCTCTTCTCGGAAAGGTGATGTGGGCTCGCATCGTATCGCCATTTGCCGCCACGCAAAGTGTAACAGAACATCCCAGCTTTGCATTCTTCCTGGAGGTTCGTACATCAACAGCTTTGGCACATTTCTCATTGAGGGTGTACATTAGGGGGAGGTCAAAAAGGAAGAAAGTCTGGTCCATGTTGAAGAACAGGCGCATTCGTATACCAACATTTTCGATGGTGTTGGTTATCTCATCGCGAAAGTTTCGAACCAGGACAACAGCGTTTTCTGGAATGGTGGTAGTGTTCTTCATGACCTTTCGCAGGCTGATGTCCTTCCTCTTCATAAAAAGTTCCACCCAGCCGCTGGATGCATGGAAATCATGCATTAGTGGTTCTGCCTCTGTGGCGAGTTGTCGGCGCTCTTCTGGGAGGGCTTCCCACCAGGTCTGGAATAGTTGCACGGCCTTCTCCAAGACATCCTGGATCACAACAGGTAGACGTCTTCGCCGAACATCCCGGAACCAAATTTCTAGTTGGTCATCGACCTCAGGCCAGTAACCAATCACCCTCTGCTTCACCTTTCGGTCTTTGCCCCGGTTCTGCTCCTCCTCCAATTCCAGGTCATGACGGTTCCACCTGCGAAATGTCTCAAAAGGGATGTTGTGGTGGTTGGCAAATTCTGTCATCGTTCGCACAGTGCCATTTCCAATGGCAACCTCAAAGTATCGCAGGTATCGCAGCTTCTCCGACACGGAATAACTACGCTTTCTTTTAGGCAGTGGCTCATCCATATTTCTACAAGTTGTAGGCAAGGCAAGAAGAGGTTTCCGACAGTACCCAAACTTTATATACGCCTGAAACCTCACTGATTACTCAATAGTTTTTGCCCTTTTAGGCCTACATGTTGTCCCAACTAAAATGCTAAGGTAATTCTCCCGGATTCCAAACTATGGACCAGACATTGTTGTTCGAAGTTCCTTTCAATCATCCATTACACTTAGCAAACAAGCCTTGATATGCCTTTTTTACGCTTTTTAAGGTACTCAAATTTTGAAATAAAACATCCTGTAAAAACCGGTGGAGTATTTTGTGGGACACCCCGTATTATTCTGCCGCGGCACTCGTCCGTACAAATGACGCAACCCTATTAGGTCAGCAGCCCCTCTAAAACCTAGGCCTGCCTTCCAAGTTGACAGTCTACTGCTATTGGTTGTTACCATGCGTGTATTGTGATCCTCTACTACGTACCATCATAAGGTGGGTTTGGCCTGAATATTAGGAACCGGTGGTTTATCGATTAAAAGACAGTAATTACGCAAATATCTCATCTGTTAGGCCTACTCGACTCTCCAAGCGCACCCAGGAAACCATTGTTTTTGCCTACTGTCAATAATTGGGAGAGAATTGGACCAAAAATTGACCATTGTCCTGTTCGCAATTCGGAGTAGAGAGGTGTCTGCCGTACAGAGGTTTCTGTTATTAGAAATGACTTAGAAAAAATTGGGACTGGCCGGACGCGTCCATAATGTAGAGGTGTCCGCTAAGGGAGGTTCTACTGTAGTTAGTATCTCAACATTGAAAAGTTTCAAAAATAAAGCATCAAAAGAATATTTAATGAATAATTTTTTAATTTTTAATTGGTTATATAATCCCAAGCCTGTTCTGTTTTCTTATATCGATAAATATTTTTCATTGAGTAACCCTAATGTCTTGGTATGGACATTCCACTTTCAGAGCAATGTGTGGGGATGCTTGCATCCCTCAATATTGTATAAATAACCTGCCGATAATGCAAGCTATTAAATGTATAGACTTTGGAGATACCAGTTTTTTAAAATTGTAACTAATTTCATGTTTGGATCACTTATTTGGCTTGTTTATCTTGAAACATTTCAATGTTTAGGTATAAGAGGTGAGACATTGATCATTAGACCAGGTATAATACCCTGATTAGGCCTACCGTTACCAAACGCGATGTCCCCAATTTGAAGTAATGAGTTTTTGACATGTCCTCATATCATGACCAACATGACCAAGGAGTTCCTTCAGCATTATATTGAATGTACATATATATTTATTACACCTTAACCTGAACCCGAAAAATGTGCTCATTTCCATGCGATCGATGTATTCAATGAGTGGTCTAGTTGTATGGAAAACTAATCGACACCAGTTTTCGTTTAGAATGTCGTATGGAGCTTATCCTAATTGGCATGTACAGTATCTTGGCCCAGACAGTTGAGTTACCACCCCGAATGATAACTTTCAGAGGTGTGAAACTTACATTACAAAGGGGGCAAATTGACCCTAATAGACTCATGACATATTCTTTTGCTATGATAATTACTAGCAGGCCTACTATTTTAAATCTCCTTAGCGTGGACAAAAACTGTAAGTCAGAAGGACCCGGGAGAAGGACCAGTCAAGTATGATCTCCAATGCAAAATAGGACTACCGACTCGATCTAGAGAAATTTGAAAAGTTATATTATTTGCTCCAAAACTTAACTGTGTTTTTGGCTTAACTTTAGCCTAACATTGCCGCACTTGTACGAAACTTATCAAGAGGAAAATAATGACATAAGTACTAGCATCCTTGATCTTTGACTTGTTTTTTAATATTTCCGATAAAATAAAGAGGATACTAACAGAGAGTTTTAAATCTTCCGAATCAGGCCAACTCATTGAAGTCAAGAGCATGTGCATGCATATTGAGGTGGATCAAACCACACATTGCTCATGCATAATGGGCCTCTTTGCCTATTCTCAGACAAGAAATCTTCATGGACTAATGGTTACGCTATTGGCCTGTCACCTAATTTTGCCCAGGTCGATTCCCATAATTTTTTTGCGATTTTATTTCTTTTTATTTATCTTTGAAAAGACTTTCACTTGAAAATAACTAACAATATTATTCATCTTTTTTGTCCAGAAGTGATATTTGTAAGATTTTCTTCCCATGAATTATTAGTTTTGTCACACACACGTGTAATGTATGGTGATAAAAACACCTTAAAACACAGATAAGTCGAATTTTGGCATGCCGACTGCAATTCCCGGGCTGCAGCATAAAGCTATTCTCTTGTGCAGCCTTCTGTCAATCAATGTTATTGGTATGAATTTACTCAAAACACTTAAATACAAGTATAGTTCCGTACTCCTTGTATATGAATATACACACACATGTGGATAGAGCCTTTATAATTAAATAATGTCATATTATAATGTACACTACATATTTATAATATTTATCTTACCAATTTATTACCAAGATTTTCCTTAATGAAAAAATTAGTAACATAGAAACTACCAAGTTTTTGTTAAGAAAATTATTATCAACTACATTCTTCCTAATTTCTTACCAATTAATTTCTTAACAATAATGATCTTTGTAAGATCTTGTAAGATTATAATTAGTAATTTTTTTCTGATCATTTCTTACTAAGAAAAAAATTACTAAGGTTTTCTTATCAGATTCTGGTAATTTAAATCTTAGCAATATTTATCTTAGTAATTAATTGGTAGTATATAACTGATTTAATGAGTAATTTAATTACAACTTGATTAGTAAGATTCAGGTCCTGGGTACCTTCCTTTTACATTTTAGGGTTAGAAAATTACCTTCACTCGTATCGTATCCGTTCAAAATGTTAAAAGAAAACATATCAATCTACAATTTTGTAACAAAACAAAATTACTAGCTATTTTTCAATAGTCAAATCTTTACTGATCTCACTGACACATAGGGTCATTTATGTTACACCAAACACTATCATGCAACATGTAATAACATTTTATGATGATACTCACTAATAGGGGAAGGAGCACGGGAAGTGGATGCCTGCTGCAGCTGCAAAGCCTGCTGGAGAATGTTAGGAGAAGCAATCCTTGGGGTTGTGGGCTGTGGCTGAGGGTTTGGAAGCAGCTGCATCAAAGGTGGCGAGGCAGGTTTCGTCACAATAGTAGGGGTACGATTCATCATCTTTTCCTTCTGCTGTTGCAGTTGTTGTTGTTGTTGATGCTGCATCAACTTAACCTGCAATTGTTGCTGTAAGGCCTGCTGTATTTTTTGTTCTTGAAGCCTCTGCTGCTGATGTTGTTCTTGGAACTTCTGATGTTGCTGCTGTTCTTGAAACTTTTGCTGCTGTTGCTCTTGTACTTTCTGCTGTTGTTGTTGTTCCTGCAACTGTTTTTGATGGATCTGTTGTTGCTGATGTTGTTGTTGAGACAGCAACAGTTCCTAACAAAAAAATACAAATGATGGCATTATGACCAAAACTTTATGATTGAACCAAATGACCAAAACTTGACGACTTAACCACAGTGGTTAGAAGATGTAAGCCTCTGAAGACCAAAGAGTACTGCAAATCTTTATCACTATTACCTGAAAACTACAGCAACTTGAGTTTGTCTACATTAACAGGCAGCAGTATACAAAACACAGCAGCCTGGCTTGTGATGCGAGTTTGAACAATTGAGTATATCATTTGAGTATTTCAAGAGCACCACTAGCCGCATGTCAAGCATGGAGGCATAATCTTTTAAAATTTGCCCTCGATATGCCTACATCATACACTAGTAGGAGGCTCTTCCCGACTTATTAACGGTTTCTCTAATCTTTTTCTTGATTTATCCAAGATTTCTCCGACTTTGTGCAAAAGGTCGGATTTCCATAAAACCATAAAATATCAGAAGGCCTTTAATGATCAAAGGCCTCAATTCAATGGGATAAATGAGAAGTAAAGTAACACTTGTAAAGTTGCTTAGAGTGTAATCTTCAAAATAAACTCGTACCTAGGTGGGTTGCTCTACATTTTACCTAGTAATAGAGGGCTATAGCGAGTCGACGAGTCAGCCTCCTGATCCTATTCATGTATTCATGTACAGGAGACTAATGGGTTGTGTTTTTCGATCAATATTAGTTTGGAATATCGTACAATAGGGTATCTTTATGGATTTTTTTGATTAGGTAGGAACTTCTTATGATTCCATTGTTTACTACAGGGCCTTCTGATGAATTTTCACTAAACTGCTGAAATATAAATACCACTTGTAGTACTTCATTTTCAACTTTTTGTATCTCTTTTGCCATACACTATAGGAATACCTGGAAATATTCAGGGAGATGCTGGAACATTTTTTGTAGACCCGTAGGAGCTAAAGGGTTAATAATTCGTAAAATGCCTCCAACTAGTGATATATATCATCTAGGTTCAGCACATCTGAACAATTTTCTTATTTGTGCACCTGTGCACCCTAAATATCAAGTGACGTTAACAATGGACTGCTCTCCTGTCAGTATACTGGGTATTATTGTGACAAACTTTTACACACTAATTACACGAAACTGATACGAGACTGAGTATTATGGGGTTTCCACGTTGCAGTGACTGGGACAAGGGAATACTTACTTACTCCTCAACGTAAGGTATGCAACGTTGGTAGACAACTCTACAATAGCTACAAATAGATAACACCCTTTTAAACTTTGTATTTAAACGTCTAGATGACAATAGTTTTATCTTAGTTTCCAATGCTTGAAGAAGAGTTAGATCAAAAAGAACCCCATGCTACTAACTGAATTTACACAGATGAAGTCGAAAAAAGTGAATTAACATAGGAAACAGTATTTCAGTCTTTCTGTACGTTATGTAGAGGTGTCTTTAATAGGGAGGTTATGCTATTATTGTCCAAAAAGCGTATCAATGTGTATGAACACGGGGTCGTGAAGCCTGCATATTCCATATTATTCCATTTAGTTTGTCCAAAAAGTGGATTCATGTGTATGAACATGGGGGTCATGAAGCTTACATATTACATATTCCATTTAGTTTTAGATATTAAAGGCCATATATCAAGTTTTTTTGCCATTTTCTACTGTAAGACGATTTCAAAAGTGTACCTAACACTTTATACAATACAGAAAACCAAATGCAATTAGCTCCATCCATTTTGAAGATATAGCCAATTATGTGTTTGACAACTTGATTAGCTAATCAGGCTAGCAACTGGCTTGTTAGAGCCAGGCGGCGGGTTCAGCAAAAGTTGTGATGTAGATCAGGTTATCTGTACATGTCATGCAATCATAAAAGCAGGAGGGCCTTAATTAATTATGCACACCTGGAAGTAATGTGTTTCATTCACTATGGTGTATTGTGTGGCTCCGAATTGTGTCAAGGCTAGCACAAAGAACAATCGAATGACGGATGGGACCCATTTTCATGAATTTCCAAAGCCAGTTGAACGAGAGAGGAGGAAGCTGTAGATTCAGAAGTGCAAACGTTTGGAGTGTTGGAAGCCTGGGCCTTTGGCCAAACTTTGCAGTGATCACTTTATCGATACGGATTATCACATGAAGCCGGATATCTGCATCCAACTGAATATTAAATGCCACTTGTTAAAAACAGCTGTTCCAACCATGTCAATTGCATTTAATGCCCGAGGCTGCTGAGGTCGGTTGTTATACATAATGTGTAGGCCCTATTGGGGCCTGTGATACCCCATAGTGTCTTCTTGTGTTCCAGCCATAGCAAGGTGACAGCGAAACAGGTCAGTGTCAGTGACAGCCACTGTCAATGACAGATTATTGTCATCTGACATCTAGGCATATCTAACGTTGCACGGCATTATATCGTCACGTCAAGATGATTGTGCATAATACCGTGACTTTTCAATAGTAGTTCAGCGTCATGACATAACTGGCGATACAACACTGACGAGGCGAAACAATATTGTGCAACATTAGTCTATTCAAAAATCATACATGTTATGCATCTGCAACCGTCTATCAATGTCTTCTTTGCTATATCGGCAGGTCTGCCATGCAAATTGATTAACCACAAATTCTAATCACTTTCGTCCGAATGATCACTCTTATATGATCTAGTGATATCAATGGCTCGAACATGTACGGCTCAACGTTTAAATATCCTTCTGTATCGACCAAAACATCCTCAAATTCACTGCTCTCACTCTCTGAACTGTATGCGGAAGCCATCTTGCTTTGTTCTGACTGACCTGATCTACGTCATCAAAAAATCTCTAGCGGCCACATGTGGAACTAATCTAAAGTTGTGTGTGGTGGGAAATTCAAATAGTTTAAAATTGAAAATTGAAATAACTAAATAATGACTTTATTATTAGATTTTTTTTAATGTCTGGGATCTTGTTTTTTTAACTCTCAACATATTTCATGAGTATCAAGCATGTTTTCAAACCTTGATATATGGCCTTTAACTACTTCAAATAATTTGATGCCATTTATATGCGAACTTGAAATTATTTTATCGATCCAGAAGACAACCAGTAACTGCAGTCTGGACCTTTACATCGATCTGTTGAAGTTCAGCTTGAGACAAACCAGTCATTTAGATGCATGGTCACAAGCTAGGACAACTAAATCATGTATTAAATGTAGTCTGGACCATTGTATCAATTCCTTCGAAGTACAGGCTGTGAAAAACCAGTCCAGTCGATGCGTGGTCACAACCTTGGGGCAAATACGACCTCAACATATAATCCTTTGAAGTGCAAATGGAGACAAACCAGCCCAGCAGACGCATGGTCACAACCAGAAACAGTCAGGGCCTTGACATCAATTGATGTGTACGTTGCTTGCGACAAACTCGTCCAGTGAACATGGACAAACCTAAGCCTGGACAGCCATGCAGTAATTACCATCGGCTTTACATCAACCAATAATTTCAAAGTGCAAGGCAAGGACAGAGTGGAACGGTTTTCTTAGCCCGCATAGATAGCCAGTAAAAGCTTAACAGATAACTGATTTTTTGTAAACCAACTACCACATACAGTCTTTCTTTATTAAATCAAGTATTACAGTGAAAAAGAATGAAATATTAAAATACTTAAATAGTGTAATTCTGATAACTCAGTTGGAAGAAAACGGTCTTTACAAAAATTGATGTTTTTTATAACTCATTGCCATGGTAATGGCCATAACTGCAGTCAAAAGTAATTGCTGCATTGCCGACAATCTTTTTCGTGTTTCTAGCTCGGTCGGCAAATTTCATACCAAATTTCCCACGGCATTCCATTTGGCCCCCCGACTAAATTGACTGGTTCTTCTGATGACCGCGCGGGTGAGCACTTAGGTTGGATGGGAGGTGCAAGCCAAGGTGTTCATTTGGTTCTATGACTATGAGTGTAGCTGAGCTCCTCCCTCTCGGTCATCTGTCATGTGGTCACCAAAAACGTTCAAATGCAGCTGTGGCTAATTCCTGTAAAACAACAGGAGAAAACATTCAAAATTTGATAGCCAAGTTTTATAATACAAGACCAACAACAACTGATCAGGCACTAATGATTATTGATCAAGGTAAAGGTAGGAACTACAAAGGAATTGCTTATGATCAAGGAGGTTCATTGATATAATTGAGAATATAAGAGTGTGATAATCGACGCTTTGTGATATGTACAGTGTGCATGTGTGTATCGCATTGTTTGTCGACATTTCAAGTCTGGAGTAGAACATCAATTGTGCTGTTTATTTACATTGTCAACCTCACCGGATGACTTCAGAACAATGTTTATCACTGTCTTGTTTATTCACATTAGTTCTGCAATGTGAAAATTCTTTTAGAGCCAGACTTTGATATCGTTTTAGATCAGATACTGTCGTCATTTTGACAATTTTAGGTATCACGTTACAGTGACTTAGCAGATGATCGTTTCATCTGCTTGTGCATCAATTAAACTGCTTTGCTGGCTCATAAAAAGCATGATATCTAAATAATTTGTGAGTGAAACTGTAAAATAATTAAACACATTGACTGCTGAATCATCAAGAATGGACAGCAAGAGCTTGGACTATAAAAACAAGCTGTGAAAAGAGGTATAATTTGTTATTGAACCTGCAAAATTACACAACCTTCGTAATGTTGCGTTTGCTGTACAATTCTTCAGAAACACTGAATCGTCGCTTCAATATTTATATAAGTATACTGTGCCATAGTCACACTAAAACGGCCAATTCACACCATTTGACCTCTGTGACCTTGAAAATTAGGTCAAATCAAAAAGCTGTAAGATATATGATGTAGCCTTGCTCTGAGTATCTACCATGAAAATATCATTAAAAAATATAAGCATCTCAATGTCACATCATTTTCGGCTCAAATTAACACATATTAGGATTTTTTTATTTTTTTTATTCGCCCCACACCCACATATGTTTTGGGTAGGGAGTTTCGTCATTCAAGTTATAAAAAAAGTATAACCTAGGCCTACAATGAATGTGTAGGCACAAGTCAGACGTTAAGATGTCCACCAAAAAAATTATTTGAACACGGATCATCATTTAGAGAATTATCACACTTTTTACATTTTCAGTTTTGGCCCTCTAGTGGCCAGGTGGATAATCAGATCAAACCGAAATTTAGTGTCAGAGGTCACCTGACCTAGGGGGTCATACACACACAGTTTCAAGCCTATAGCCCTAGCAGTCAAGAAACATGCTACAGTTACGCCATTTGAGGTCTGTGACCTTGAAAAACATGTCAAATCTAAACCCCGGATATTATGTCATGTATCCTGATTAGAAGTAGCTGTGATGAAAATTTGGATATGATACAGCCATTAGTTCAGGACATATGGCACTTTTTGTGTTTTCAATTTTGGCCCTCTAGTGGCCAAGTCAAGAATCAGATTAGACCGAAATTTGTTGTCAATGGTCATCTGACCTAGGGGGGTCATGTATACACAAATTTTCACACCCATAGCCCCAGCAGTTAAGAAACGTGCCACAGTTACCCTCAGACAGCCAATTTACACCATTTGACCTCTGTGACCCTGAAAAGTAGGTCAAAATCATAAACCCGTATAATGTGTAATGTATCCTTGCTAGGAGTACCTACCATAGAAATTTTATCATTAACAAATCACTAATACGCCAGATATCAAACTTTTTATGATTTCAGTTTTGGCCCCCTGGTGGCCAAGTCAAGAACCAGACCGGACCGAAATTCAGTGTCATAGGTCATCTGACCAAGGGGGTAATGTGCACAAAGTTTTAAGTCCATAGCCCTAGCGGTTAAGAAACGTGCCACAGGATACAACGACGACGACGACGGACGACGGACACCGCAGTATTATATAGACTCCCCTACGGTGAGCCAATAAGCGACATATTCCACTTATTACCTATTTTAGTTTTGGCCTACTGGTGGCCAAATCGAGAATCAGATCGGACCGTGTTACAGATTGGATGACGTAGGGAGTCATGTGTACCATATTTCAAGTTCATAGCATTAGCGGTAAAGAAATGTGCCATAGTTACACTCAAACGGCCAATTAATGCCATTTGACCTCTGTGACCGTGGTATTGGTAATTAGGTCAACTTAAAAACCGTAGGACATTTGACGTATCCTTGCTCGGAGCACCTACCATAAAAATATCATCAAAAACAAGTCACTAGTAAGCGAGAAATTGCACTTTGTACCTTTTTTGATTTTGCCCCATTGTTGCCAAGTCAAGAATCAGATCAGACCGAAATTCTGTGTCAGAGGTTACATTACGTAGGGAGTCATGTGTACCATATTTCAATTACATAGCTTTAGCGGTTAAGAACATTAAAATGGCCAATTTAAGCCATTTGACCTCTATGACCTTGAAAATCAGGTCATATCAAAACCTGTATGTTACTAGGAGAACCTACCATTAAAATTTTATTGAAAATAAGTCACTCATAACAGAGATATTACACTTTTTAGGTTTCCACTTCTGGTCCCCTGTAGGCCCAGTCAAGAATCAGATCGGACCGAAATTCATTGGCAGAGGTCACTTAACCTGGGGGTCACTTAACCTGTGTACAAAGTTTTAAGTTCATAGCTCTAGTGGTTAAGAAACAACGTGCCACTGTTTTTGAAACAGGATACAAACGAAGATTACGGACAACAACGACGGACGACAACAACAGACGATGGACACAGCAGTGTTGCATAGACTCCAGACGGTGAACCAAGAAGGTCGACTTGATTCAAAGGTTGTTTTTACCAAATTGGGTTGAACCCGTCATTAACAGGGCATATAAACTAATTGTGCTGAATCTTTTCTATGAATGCGTGAAGTTTCGTACCATAATTAATTTTTGAAACGGCTTAAAATATAAAATTTGTCACTTACCTAAAATCAATCCAATCCATTTTTGATCAGTGCATGACGTCAGCGGGCAAGCAAACTCGTACAGTGCCAAAAGGCAAGATCTCCAGCCTAATTCTCTCTGCCACAATAAGCTACCATATTCCAAAGTCGCTGTACATTATACATTGCGGTGGAGCGAATCCAGCACACTCAACGGTAATGGTGGCCAATGCTAGCAGGTATGCAATTGTATGTCTGTTCAGGGCAGAAAGTTGAAACCAGGGTCAAACGACACTTTTGCACAAACGCCAGATCCATAGATGGCGCTGCGCGATCAATCAATAGCGCAAATCGGTCGATAGGGCCTAACATATACACGGATATCTAAACAATTCCCAAATCCTGCACTCGCATATACACGGTGATGTCGAAACCAGTTACTAGTTCATCATTGACCATCTCAAATGCGATTGGGGCGCCATCTTCAGGTTGCCAATCAAACCAATAGACTTCTAGGCTTCAAGTAATCAATCACAGACAATGTTTGGTTTGGTTTGCGTCCACAGGGGGGCGTGGGTGTTCAATCAGATTTGCAAGGATTACGTGACAGACCTAGCCATTTTTTTCCAGCAATTTTTCCTTTAGTTCTTTCTATTTTTGTATATATCATTCTGAATCGTTTTGGACATTTTTCTTTGTATTCTATACTAGTTCTTTATCACTAGTATCAGTTTATCAGGATTAATTCAAGAAATTTTCAAGGAAATAATTTTTATTGCGATGGAACTTGCTTCTGCCAATTCTCCAGAAAAAAAATTGAAGACAAAAAATGGCAAAATTGAAGAGACTCAGAAAAATAAACAATTCATTGATAATTATAATCTATTTATCACTGTAAGGTATAGATGAAGACCTTTCTGATGGTGCCCAGCAATCAGTGATAGGGGTAGTAGTTTTTTTTAAATAAATTTCGAAATCCTGATTTTTCCCGAAAATCGGGTAGGATCTGGAAGTTGTTGCGTCAAAATCGCCTAGGTCTGAAAGAGTTAACAAATTGGAATTTACAGTCCTACCAGAAAGTAAATGTCAACAGTTTTTTTATTAAATATCACAGAGATAGAATAAGATAATGGAATGCAGTTTTCAGCTGAGAATGGTATATCTATTTGGTCATGTTTCTGTTGCATTTGGGCCCAGCTAATCCTGTCTCCTCATTATGTAACAGGCAATTTTTAAAATGTACAAAAAGTAACTTTTTTATTTCATTTTATTTTCGTTCTTTTTCATAATGTAGGGGTGAACTATGATGCAACAAAGGTTTTGTTTGCTTTCATTTCTAGAAATTTCCTGCTAAATTCTTTCATTTTGAAGATTAAATTTAGCTCGCTGCAGGTGATTGTTTTTTTCAGACAGCTAGTGACCTTTGATAACACCCCTCATGGTCAGGAATGCAGTCAGTCAGCGCATACATCAAGGATTGGGGGTCTTTATCAAAGGTTATGGAAGAGATTTCAAAAATAACATAAAAGTCCAAAGGAAAAATGTGCATTTGTCACGACTATCGAACACATTGTATGGAATTTCAAGTGCAAAAAAATCATGGTGATAAAGCACAGTTCATTACATGGGCTCTTATAAATTTTTGAAAAGGCAAATAAAATAAAAAAAGTGATTTTTGGACCTTTTAGAAATGCTTGTCATGGGATGGAATTAGGTGCATCCAAATACAACAGATAGTGACCAACTAAATATACCATACTCTGCTGAAAACCTCATTCAAATATCTTATTTTATCTCTGTGATATTTTTTTTTTAAATGGTAGACATTTACTTTCTCGTAGGACTGTACAATGCAGTATCAATTGTTACTGGTGGTCTGTTAGTGTGGTCCTCGCAACCAACCAATTGTTTAAGTTCTATGCCAGACTTTTTTATTCCTTGGTTAGTGGAATTTCCTTCTGAAGAAATAGCTGAGGAAGAAGGAAAAAAAACATTTTTAAAACTAATTTTCAATATTTTTTGATTTTTCAAAGAAACTATGGCTTTTATACAAGACGGTGGAAGGAATAATGAGAAAATTTTATTTTAGAAAATATATTAATTCTCAGAAAAAAAGTTATTGACTGTCGCTTGCATCAACACAGGAATTGGCAATGGCACAATCACTCTTATTCATGACCACATCTTGCACCACATTATTCCTGCCAAAAAAGCCTGGTTTGTCTCAGCACCGATAGAGGCGCTCCTCTCTTACGAAGTTGCATTATGATAATGAGCCGCACCACACGACGGTAATTTAGAAGTTCCCAGAAATTTCACAAGGTCGACTCGCATGCCAGTTCCTCTGCACATGTGCGAAGTTAATCAAACACGCTATGAATAGATTGTACGGTAAAGACTGGGACAGAGTCTAGGCATGTAAACTCTGCGATGGCGGAGGGTGCACAAAAATAAAATTAAAGTGCGCAATTGTGTTCGTCCTAATCGGAGAGCGGACAATAATAATGAATAAAATTATTTTTTTTTAAAAATGGATCTTTTTAGCATTGGCGGATCAGCGAAAATGCCAAATATATATTTATTTTTTCGGTTTTCAGAATATTATTATCGGTGGATCCACAATACAAGGAATAAACTAGAGGCCTGGCGGCCTGAATAGCTAAGTGGGCGGAATTGAATAACAAGGAAGGAGGCGAATGACAAGAGAATTGAACAAGTAGTATATGCATGTACCAGAATGTAGGTTTATGGTAGATAGGGAGATGTGGACAGACTAGATGGAATCAAGCTTAGAGAAATGGGGCCAAATTCACCAATGGCGTTTAGCTTAAAACAGCGTTTAAATACTGAATAGATAGATTCAGGTCCTTCATTTAAATCTTCACAGAATATGAATAGGCCCAGAACCTAATTAGGGAGAAAGTTACACACGTCTATTCAAAGGCATATTGACTCTGAGAATCAAAATATAGGGAAATACCATTTTCCAACTGCTCGTTATGAAAAATTTAGATTAGAACTATGTTTTGAAATGAACGTACACACTCAATACATTCGCAAAACAGCAATCACATTATCAGCCTCGGCTGCAATTCCTTAGGCCAATGCTTTATTTGTAGCGCGTTCAATACATTACAGAGACAGGTAGGATCGAGGCCATTTTGCCAGTTTTGAGCAGACGACAATTTTCAGCTGAAAATCCAGCAATTACTAATTACGGTGTGTTTAGTCTTTCTGCTGTAAAAATCTATAATCCTATCAAAACATGAGTTCAAAATATTGGTATCCTGGCACATTTCCTGGCCCAGCTGCAAAAAATCCTGATAAAAATGTAACTATTTTGCTGGCACTACTTTCGGACAGCTCTAGGACAAACTATAAGCTGCACTGCAAAGCCAGCGTAGCTAAAAAAAGTCTGGCTTTACAACACACCCAGTTCCTGCATATCAAAAGCTGGGAGATTTGCGATGGCCCTACCATCGCCATTGCTCGAGTTTGGATTTGTAATTGCTAACCTCAAGTGTCAAACATACCTGGAAAATATTGAGTTGCTGCTGCTGATTCTGGGTAGGGGTTGGAGTATCACCATTTTTGTCTGGAGGAAGAATTGTTGTCGGAGGGTGCTGGAGTGGAGGTCCCGTTCTCATCGGAGGAGGCGATTCTTTCACTCCGTCAGGAAGGTTGCCCGTAGCCACCATCATTCCTACCAGTTTATTAAATGCAGACATATCATTGTCAAGGTCTGGTTTCTGCATGACTTGAGGTGGTGGTGGTGGTGCCTGTGGTTTCGGGCTGGCAACATGGCCCGAATCTTGGAGATTGGCCTCCAATTCTGCCAATGTCTTGACCTTAAGGGGCGCACAATAACCTGTAATAACACCGATGATGAATACCGTTATGAATAAAATGGTCAGAGGTCATGTGCTCACCTGTGGTCAATAACAGGAATATGTTTGTCGTCATGGTTACACAGAATTTTATCTGAAAAACCTTGAAAATTCAGTTGAAGCCAAAATTCATCAACAATCGTGCTAACTTGGTCCGATTAATATGTTAACCCTGATCTGATTAAAAAATGACATACATTCAAAAATCATGCAGTAAATGTTTTTTGCCCAATACGATTTTACGACCTTGACCTATTTACACCAGAGGGTAAGTTACACTGACCTCAATTTATTTCAAAATGTAGAGATGTCAATAAGTGTGCACAAATCGGAATTGAAGAGTCAAGGACAGAAAATGACAAAACTAGCAGCTATTGGAGTTTGACTTCTATGACCTTCGAAATTAGGTCAAGGTCCAACTCTATGGTATGATTTGCAGATATTACAACATCAGGTCGAAATTCGGTGTACGAGGTTACAAGATGTAGGGAGTCATGTGTACCAAATGTCAAGTTCATAGCTTTAGCAGTTAACCTTTTCATTCCCAGGGGTATACCATGCCCCCTGCCCAGGTGCATTTCTTACAAAAGACAGCCGAGACAAGACCACTAATGAATATTCATAGGTTGGAGGGTCGAGGCCTATCAATTAGACGAGTGCATGTTTTTTACTCTCAAGTACATATTTGGAGAGGTATTGAAAAAATATTTGCTGTGGCAAGTCTGCAGATATAAATAAATTGTTTGGTAAAAAAAATAATTTTGAATTTCGACAACCTCGCCATAGGGGGGTGGTTCAAATTTGGAGTGAAAATGGCCGATATGGGTAAAAATGTCCACTTGTGTCAAACTTGTCAATTTTAAAAAAAATTTCCGTGGTCAATCACCAATTTAAATCGCACCAGTTACTCGCAAGACTAACCCGTATATCATATCCGAATTTCAGTTTCACTACTTGACGCATTCTTTGATGCGTCGCGGTCAAACATTGACAATTTAACTGCTAAAAGGCTTAAAAAATCAATTGTGGTCTTGTCTCCATTTACACTACATTTTGGGTCAATTTAGTGAAAAATTTGAATGTGCTCAAATCACTCTAATTCATTTAGAATATTGTATTGCTGAAGATTTAAGGTCAAAACAAGCTAAAATAATGAGAAAAAAACTTAATTTGACCCAAATATGACTCAACCTACCCCCGGTCTAAGTTCGGTTTCATTTTTACAAGTCTTGTTGTGTTGCCATTCATTTTGTAATTTCTTTGAAACTACTTAGGCCTTGATTCTGAAAGTTGTGCCCTAAGCAGCAAAGATATTCCTAAATCACATCCTAAAGTTTCAGCTCCATAGCTTGCTTATTCTGGCCAGGGCTGGTCTTATGATTTTGCAGCAAAATCATGACTTTTTGTCGATTTTGTCCTCTTTCGTCGCTTTTGGCACAGTGTACCACTCTTTGAAATGTCTCTCATTTCTCCAAAAATGTCCAGATATGACTTTCCTTTGTTGGAGAGTTGTGGGATGTCATGTACATTAGTTTGAAAAAATTCTCAAAATGTTAACCCCTGAAATGTACCTTCATTGAGACAAGACCACTAATGAATATTCATAGGTTGGAGGGTCGAGGCCTATCAATTAGACGAGTGCATGTTTTTTGTACCTTTTTGTACCTTTGTTAAATGTACCTTTAAAAATGCCTTAAATTCTTACGATTTGGGCGGTGGAATTGAAGAATGCGATAACTCTATACGTATAGAGAATAAGGAACCAAATGACCACTCATCTTGCTGCTTTTCAAAAATTCCATTACATGAAAGGTACTGCAAATTATCTCATTGTGAAGGTCTTCAGAGGTCAAAAAGGTCATCAGAATGAGGAGCAGGTCTCATGTGTGAGTGGTTTAAGTCATTGATTGAAGCAATGAGGAACCGGCGTTAAGATAAATGCCAGTACCTTCTGACGCCATGATGTCATTTTCTGGTCTGTTGACGTCGCATGAGGTCAATCACGGGAAACCATTGCGTACATTTTTGCACAGGATTTCAACAACAGAAAACGTGCCCAATAACTGGCATCGCGCATATTTTCCGCGAAATTATCTTAAAGGGCCATATGGTACTGGTGACTGGTGGACAATCTGGAGGTTGTTCTATAAACACAGCATGTGGTATCTAACCTGACCTGATTGGCCATTCACAGCTGATGAGTATCTGTCATGCTATCTTATGATGTCACTCCCGCCAAATTTCCACATGGCTACAGTATTTATTGAGTGGTTTTGCATTTGAGCAGTGTGGTTATGTTCAGTTAGTTCAACAGCTTTTGAAATAGTTTGAACATGTGGCCAGACTTTCTTACTCATAAGCCAAAGAAAGGTCAAGCAAATTGTCAGCTTCTTGCCTTGTTCATCAATGTAAAAGTTCATTGTTTTTGTTTAATCTAATTTTCTTAAAATTGGACAAGAAGCAATAAAATCACATTACAAATTTACAGAAATCAGTTGCCAGGGGGTACTTATAAACTTGCTATCTGAAGTTATTTATTCTCATTCTGTTGCACCAGGCTGTGCCAGGACACTGGTAATTAGCCGGACTGTACCATTTCTGGGTAAGATAGGTTAAATAACTGTTATACTGAAGCCCTCAAAACTGCAGTAAAAGTTGAAATGACAACAATGGAAAGTGAAATGAACATTCTTGCTAGTAGTGAAGGGGTCCGGGATGTAGACCTAGGCCTGGAGAGATTCCGTGATGAGAACCGCCAACAGCATTCGAGGAAACGAAAAAGTACCAATCGATCGAGAAATGAGGCAACTGAGACGAAGAAAGCTCTTGTGAAAGGAGGACTGAATTTTTATTGCGCAAACGATGAAGAAAAGGTGAACTTTTTTAACAAAATGGACAGGATAAAGGCAAAACTTGGTGGAGGGATATGTTCAGTGGTCTCCAACTATCAATTCCTGAATGAAGTGATTGACTTTTATGTGGAAAATAATGTGACTCACAATGAAAATGATGACGCTTCATCACCAGCAATGACCAGCACAACTGTGCCTCAAGTAACACCCAGTTACCAGCTTTGTGCAAGAGAAGATATCAAGCAGCCACTTTTTGTCTGTACCGGGTCCTCTATCAGGAACTTGATTGACAGGGTACAGACCCATTCCCTAAATTGCAAGGGCAATCTGCACACGAAGGAGTTCAGACGGGATGGTCACACAGCTTGTTTGACCTTAGCATACCAAGGAAAGGAGCAGCACAATCTCCACTGGACCTCTTCCCCACATGTTGAGAATGGTGGCAAGTTTCTAGTCAATGCGAGGCTAGCCCATGGCTTTTTTACATCAGGACTACTGCCAGTGCAATACACCAAATTCGTGGAAAGCTCTGATATTGGAGTGCTATCATCAGAAACCCTGAACAGATTTATGGACACTTATTGTCCGATTGTGCAGCAACAGGCTGAAGAGTCAAAACAAGATGCTATCCTCGTGGAAAGTAGCCTTTCAATGGCAAATGGTGTAGAAGCGATTGATATTTCGACAGATGCTCGCCACTGCTGGCGCAAGAATGCCGAATTTAGTGATGTTGTTTGCCTTGGCGACCAGAGCCACAAGGTGCTCCACATCGCTACCATTTCGAAGACGGTGGATGATCCTGTGACACAAAGACATGAGCTAATCGGTGTAAAAGAGATTTATAAAGTACTCGATGACCAACAAGTTCCTGTACGTTATCACAGTCATGATCACAACAACAGCATAACAAAGTTTGTTACCGAGGAGAGAAAAGAAACACGAAACGCCGAAGACATCTGGCATACCACGAAGGGTATTGCCAAGAGTGTAAGGAAGATAACGCAAGGCCCAAAAAAGGACATGGGGAAAAAATTGCATCAACAGCTAGCTGACAAAGCTGCGTCGATTAAGACGCATGTGTACTGGTGCATCAAAAACTGTAATGCAGATGAACAGAAACTGAGAGCTGGGATTGATAATATCATTGACCATTATCAAGGCAACCACAGCAAATGCAGCAAAGATTCGCGATGCCAGGAGGAACATTACGAGCCCTCGAAGAAACTGATTACGGACACAGTCGCAGAGAAATTGCTAAAAGACTATCTCTACAAATTGGACATATATAAAAGACCCCAAAATTATGCTGGATCAAAAGACACACTGTACGTAGAATCATTCAACAACGCCCTCCTCCAATTTCACGACAAAAGGATTGTCTTTGGAGAGAGGTCCTACAAACTGAGGACAAATCTGGCTTTGATCGACTGGAACGCGAATGTTAACCGTGACCATACCTCCGTCAAATTTGTGTTTGATGCCAAGGCACCAAGGCGACAAGTGGGGAAGCCAGTGTTGGTGAAAAAAACTTATGACTACCGTGATGAGATTCTGGATAGGTGGATGCACACATCCATGCACCCCCCACGCTTGGACTGTCCCATTCATAGTGAATTTGGCGGGCCTGTTCCAGGTTCAAGTCAGTAGATTGTAAATCACACCATGGCAGAAGAAGTGAAGGTTGTTTCCCTTGCACTTACTACTGAACAAAGGGAAGCTATACATGCTTTTTTTAATTTCTATAATTGGGACTATGTTGAATTAGACCATCCTCCAAATGAGGAGAATCAAGCACTTCAAGATGATATACAGAATGAGGGGAATATTCAAGGAGATAATGATGAGCTGGAACCTTTGCCTGTGCCTGGTGGTGTAGTTGATCCACCCCCACCACAACCACAGGAGGAGGACCATGAACTATCCGAACCAGTTATTGCTCCTGTGCCAGGGGCAGATATGTGCCAACATTGCAATTCTTCTCCATGTGTGACTACTCATCCACAAAGATGGCTGGGAAATGGACAAGCACCCAGAAATGGAAATAATGTGATCAGGAAACAACTTTACAAAAAATTTTGGAAAATGATGGAGGACCGGGGATCCTGGAACCATCCTCTCTATATTGGCAAAAAACAGCAGATGCAACAGCAGTATATGGCAGATGACCCATCAATAGTTTGGACATGTCGTGAAGTGATGCCAGATTGTGTTTTGAAGACTGTGAGAAATCTTTATCCAAATCCGCCAGGGATTCCATACATGGGCCATAAGTGGCAATAGGTTTCAGCAGCACTGATAGATAGACTACATTATTTTTTGAGAATGTGTTTTGGACGATTTTGAAATTTACAGTGCACTTTGACAAATTTGTGACAGTTTTAATTTTCGAGGATCTAGGATTTTGCTCCTTGTTTCCATCATAGTTACCATGGATATCTATCATAATACTTATGCGGATTAGCAAATATATATGCTTTAGAATTATAGAATTGTGTAGACTACCCTATCATAGACATGGATACATCTAAACAAAACAATATTCAGTAGGATTGTGACATCACATAGTTATAGACTTGGATTATTAGTATCATATACAATGTACATTATTCAGTAGGATTAGAATATACAGTGAGTACTTAGTTAACTGGTGCTGGTCTAAAATTTTCTAAGTCCATAATAGGTCATTATAATATGCATTTTAGGCCCAGATGGGTTGTGCAGGGCCTACATTCCTTTTGAGAAGCATGAATGGGCTAATAATGACAACTTGAGCCTACTGCACATGTCGGCATTGATACCTATTGACTATGATCACTTTCATCAAGTACTCAGAAAGTTTTAATAGCTTGAAATCCGACATGCAGAAAGTCCATCCAAGACTACGATCACTGGCCAGTGCTTTTCATGGAAAATGAATGTCGTTACAAGCTTTTTACAGGGTAAACCCTAAAAAAAGTGGCATTTGAATCAGGGAGGGGATGTGAGATTTTTGCCCAAAAGTTTAACTTGGGGGGTAAAGTAACTAACACTTACATAACCGATGCCATTAACAACATTTACTTATTCACTACTTTGCACTACAACTGTTTTACAATTCCAAGTTGTCGTCAAAATTTAAGTTATCATCATCATTATCGGAGTCTGACAATTCGTTTTCACCAAGCAACAAATCATCTGCAACATCATCACGATAATGACCATCTGGTTGAGGTGTTTAGCCAGCCACTTGAAATGACTTAGCCGCAGACTCAGGAGCTACATCATTCCATGCTCTACTTATAATGCCGAGTACATCCTGTAATGTAATTTTGCGGCAATTTCCGTCAGCCTCAGTTGCATCACATTTCCATAACTTCCAATACTTTCGCATTATAGCTTTAAATCCCCTCATAATAGTGAGATCTAACGGCTGAGCCAGCGATGTACACCTAGCAGGAATATTGTCTAACAGTATGCCTGCTTCAACCATTGGGTAACAGAAATCCTCTGCTTGATGCGGTCGGAATCTGTCCAAAAGCAGAAGGATGTCATTAAAGTCAAAATCGCCAATGTAAGGGAAAAGAACATTGTCCAACCAATGTTGCAGTGTCTCTCCATTCTCCCAACCAGACCTCGAGGATGTGACCCGTACGTTATCTGGAATGTTGTTCAAATCTCTAATCTGACGCACGAAGCCCGGCTGCCTGAAAACAACATGAGCAGGCGGTTTTTCTCCGTTGGAGCCAACTGTCAATCCAACGGTGCACCCGAGTTTGGCATTTCCTCGCGATGTTTTCACATTTACATCTACTGTACCTCTGGTCTCAGCTGTATACATCGGAGGGAAGTCCAACTGAGCAAACGTTTCGTTAAAGTTCAAGAGCGTGTGGACATGGTTGTCAGCTACAGTTTGCCTAACGCCAGTCTGAAATTCTCTCACTCTCTGTGGTGCATCAGCCGGTACAGTGGTGGAATCTTTCGTTTTACGGCGGAAAACAATCTTTTTCCGTTTCATAAAATTTGTAACCCAACCCACTGATGCAGAAAACTGGGACCTTTCGGGGCGACGTGCTGCAATGTCCTCAAGTTCATTGTGTGGGAGTTGGCCCCACCAGTTCTGAAATTCAATCGTTGCATCATTAACAATGTCCGACCGAGAAACGGGCAGGGCACTATTCCTCCGTTCTTGAAAATGCTGGTGCACGATATTCTCAACTTCCGGCCAACAACCATCATGGTCGGTTCTGACTCGCCGGCGTTCTGCATTTTCCTCCACTTGATCCGTCATTTCATCGATGTTCTGTATCCATCTCCTGAGCGTTGTTGGGGATAGTCGATAGCGCCTAGCATACTCATTGACATTTAGAATGCGGCCATGTTCAATTGCTGTTTGGCAATCCAAGGCATGTCGCAGCCTGGCTTCAACAGTGTAACTGTTACATCGTGGAGGGAGACCAACTGCTGCAGCACCATTCTGCTGATCGGCATCATCATCATCATCATCGTCATCATTGCCAGCATCCATCATTGACTGACACATGACAAAGAGCGAAAGCATCAGCAGTAACAACAACATTGTGTTCCTCATGATTTGAACTTTCTACAGGAATGACCAATATGATTGTTAGGGTAAAGGGCCTAGGAAATTACACAACTGCAATTGCCTTTCATACCAACCATTGATTGATAAATTTGGCCACAGAAGACCAGATCAAGAAATGAACATGTAATCAAAACTCTGTCATTTTCTTCATTGAAATGTGATTAGTATAGGCCCTACATGGTCGTAAATCGACAATATCCCATTCTGGGCCTCTATTAGTGACTTAGAAAATTTTAGACCAAGCACCAGTTAACTAAGTAGTCACTGTATATTATTCAGTAGGATAAGGATATATACTTATGGACTAAAGGATACAGAAAACAGACCAAAATCACTTTGGTAGGAAACGCTTTATTATGCATCATCTCTAGCATATCTAGTTCTTTCCTGCATGCTCACTCATGATTATTAGCCATGTGCTCAATGTTTGTAAATAATGCATCACCAGGGCTATAACCAATCAGATTCAAGCTGGTAAATTCAACTTCAAGGCTTTTCAACAGTGCTGTGTAAAAAAGTTCCATAATCTCATAACATAGACGATTTCTCAGGTTGATTTTAATACATCATGTTCCTATGTTATTCATAAGTGTCTGATATCAAATTCATTCAAATGTGTTTGATAGTGACAAAGAATTTTTTAAAAACATTGTGAAAAGCCCAGGAGCTCTCTTCATGATAGTAACAGGCAGACATTTGCATGCTATCATCCCCTCCCACACTATTTATACTCCAGGTGCCCCTTTAAGAAACTGATAGCTCAATAGATTTAAAACAGGAAGATGCAAAGGTCGCCGAAATCGGTCGAAAATAAGCGACCGTTTTTGGGCTCAGAAATAACATGATAATGCATTGGTAATGGAGAGTTTTGGTATGATCGATAGCAGCGCCACACGGAGGATAAATCGCTCCGGTTCCTCATTAGTTGACTGCTCCATCTACAGATTTCTTAGTGAGATAATTGGTACTTTTGTTTATAGATCATTAGCAAAAGAAACCATTTTGACATTCATGACATTTCGACTTTGATCATGCATGCATCATGTTGATGTTGTAGAGCCCAGCTCGGATAAGAAGTGATCATAGGCCTTAATCATTATATCACCGAGACCTGCATTTTGACTTGTGTAAGGTTTGATAATGTAGACTTTGAATATCGAATGATATTGTTTATCAGGTTGGCCTGGGCGATTTGCAATATTGCAATGTATGTTAAAAGGGAGTATGGAGAGCGTTAGCTAGGCTAACGGATCAGAATCCCGTCCATGAGGCCTAGTGTACCAACTCAATTCCCGAATCGTCTATTAAAGTGACCTTGATATCGGAAGTATGATATATTACTACTGATGTTCACCTCCGATCTTCTATCGTTCCGAGGGAGAACAAGGACTTGTTAGCGAACTACGACATTGACATGTTTGACAGGTAACACATTATAATATGAGATGGCTTTATGAGGAAGGTTAGTATCAATAATGCAATTTTATAACATAAAGCAGGAAAACACGTTGAGCTCAGCTAGGCCGTGATGCTGATATGGTGTAGGCCTAGGTACCCCGCCCCCCCCCCCCGGGCCCCATGGTCACAGATGCTGTCCCCTATAATTTTCTTCCCAAGTTTGCCCTTGGCCGGGCTGTGGAATATTAGGGCCTATATCATATACAATCTTGATCTTCCTGGCCATGTGTGTAAGGATCTCTCTTCAGCACTCCCTACCCCTGAAAGAGACTCCTGCTTCCCCTTCGCCCATTGGAATTGCATTGCAACATATCACTGGATACTCACCCACTCTGTCCGTAGCCAGTGCCAGTGAGGGGGGGGGGGGAGTGTTGTGGGTGACCAGTTTCGATATCAATCAGTTCAGATGGCCATGAATGTTATTCGGGGATGATAGGTCTACGATGATAGGCCTTCATTAGTGGTGATGGGTAGCCTACCCAAGCCCTTTGCGGCTAGATGATTAATCTCTAAATCTAAAACAAGCTTCCATTGTCGTTTGAAATTGAACTATCACTGCTAATGTTTTTCCAGAGTATCGGCCGGTCCCTATCATAAATGATGGATACTGATAAGCAAGCTGACGACCATGGCCAGGGTGACATTGCCAGAGAAAAAACTGCGGAAGTGTATTTTCAATTGCAGTGATCATGACGACCCAGATCTCAATTCCCCGAAGGACTGGAAGTCCTGGAATTAACTTGTCCAAGCTGCTGAAATAAGGGGCAATCAAGACATTCTTAGGATCTCGGCCAAAAATGAAGTGTCAGGTCTCGTCCCACAGGTATTCTACCAAAGGCAGTGTCAAAATCGATTCATAAAAAAGAGACTTAGATTCAATTCTTGAGAGTCGGAAAGAGAATTCGGGGGATTCATCTGAAGCGACTGGTAAACCAAAGACCTTCTGTAGGAGAGAATCGTCTGCCCCATTTGCATCTACCATGTACAAGCCCATCTGTATCTTCTGTCTAAAGTGTAGTAATTACAAGCCTATAGGCGAATATGGGTCGTCGCGTTGATGCCAGAACGTCCCCAAAGTTTGGAAATGTTGTTCTTAATTCCTCCGGGTTGGGGTACCTATGGCTTGATCAAATGAATATTAATGTGGATAACTGGAAAATATTATACTCTAATGCCCAGTAAAGGATTAGAGATATTTGTCAACATGAAATTTTTGGTGAAATCGCAACAAATAAAAAACTCGATGTAGAGTAATCTTATGTTTTCATTTGAACTTCAAACATATTTAAATGATATTAAATCAGTGAAACACAGGGCTTGTATCACAAAATTAATGCTGGAAGCCCATTGTCTAAGAATCAAAACTGGGAGACACTGCAGTCTAAGAAAGTGTGAGGTTTGCAAGTCAGGGGAGGTTGAGGATGATTTTTCACTTCCTTGCGGTGTGCCCTAAATATGCGTCAAAACAGCAAAACTCATTGCAGTTGTAATAGAAGTGATCTCCATTTTCTGTCTCTGTCGGATCTGACTACAATTTTTCTGAAAAATCCTTCACCTCCCTCTGCTGCGATTATCAACGAGTTCTTTAAACTGCGTAACTCTATATTGTCCTGATTTCCATTATTATGTTTTTGTCTTTAAATATTTGTGATCTTATTTTGTATACCCTGTAACTTTATATTGTATATTTTGTAATTATTTTATGTAACCGTTGGCCCCTAGTGGGCGTTTTATAGTCTGGGCTCCTGACCTCACTCTCGCTGTCGTAGTCAGGCAATAACAAAAATCTATAAATAGAACAATAGCTTAAACCACCATTTCCACAAAAATTCTTATGCCTAATTTTTTTTAATATTATAAACAACCTATCCTGCAAAAACCAACGCTATCGGTCAAGGTTTAGCGTCCCAAATCGTACTTTTGCGAAAATGACAATATCGCTAAAAGTGACGTCATTATATGGGGAAACCCCTTTGTCTGAAACATAAAATAACCGTAATCGCGCATTTTAAGAGTAATTCCGGTATTTCTACAGTGTAGAATGATGTGTTCAATACTAGTGCATAATCCTAGGACAGATACAGCGCTCAATTCGACCATAAAACGATAATTGGCTCGGGAAATTACAACAATGGCTGAATCTAAAAATAACACTCCTCTTTTCTGCCTATTTGTAGACGGTTGTTGTTACCTGACCCGATCCTAAACCCTACCAAAAGCCCAAGGAGGATACCGCGATGACGTCACATCACGTGATCCCGACCCATATTAGTGATCGCTATGGCCAATCAGATTCAGTCTACTGACAGCACCAGCACTGAACACATCTCCACGGCTCACTGTCTGGTGCGCTCCTGTACACAAAAACACCAATAGACATGAAATATTGCAATACCTAGTATGGATTCTTCCTGTGTAGAATAAAATTTACAGAGCAGATTAACTTCCACGAATAAAAAAGACGTTTGGCGTGGCCAAAGTGCGGAAATAATGGGAAATAATGTCTCCGCTAAAATACACTACGAAATACACTAGGCAATGCACTACGCGATACACGGTAGAGATGCAGTTGAGTTCATTATTGTTTTGACTTAGAAGCCCGCCCATATCATAATATATTCATGTATTCATGAAGTATGAACTCATTTCTGTCCCATACAACTCTAAGAACAGTCAATTTCTCCTTAAATCATCACCGAAACCGCGATATCCGCAGGAAGATTTCGTTCTAGTGTCCGAAAATGCATGATCTTACAGGGGGGCTAACTCGACAAATAGAGGGGATCTATGGGGATCTATGCGAGTTTTAGGTATTACAGGTCTCGAACTTGTAAAATCTGTAAACATACCTCCAAATCCCATTATGATAATGAAGAGATTGCCCCATATCTGGGAGACTGTTTTGAAACCATCGCTAATTTTGGAAGATCGGTGCCGGCTATTTGGTTTAAAAAACCCTATTTTTCCCCATCAAAACAGCACTTTTCATTATTCAAATGATAGCTTATTGTCTGAAGACTTATTTCATAGCAGAAAAGTACTAATAACTCTGATTTGATGCGAAAAATCTAACTTTTTTGATTACTTGATTTTCCCTTGGCCGTGGATCGAGTTTGTTTACAATATGAAGCGCCATCTTGGAAAAGCCGTGACGTCACCGCGGTATCCTCCTTGCCAAAAGCCCGGAGATCGAGGTCACAGAACCAGACTATTTAGCGTTTTAGAGTAATAAAGAATTTGAATTTGAATTTGAATTTTTCCACCGCTGTACCTTATTATCATAATTATGCCCACGTGATTAGCTGCTCGGTATTGACGAGCAAGTGACAGTCCTCATTTGCATGTACATTAATGTCATTATTATGGCTGACGCGATCCTGTAAAGTTGTGCGTAATTTCTAATTTCTCGGCAAATACTTGATTGATTTCGTTGAAATTTGAGAGTATCACAGATTAGATTACTGCTTACATTGGGTCTTCGTAGTTTCTTCATACATCATCGATAAAGACACGTAGCTTTGTGAAGAAACTCACCATACTGCTCGCTGGCCAGCACAACATTCCTGCATGCTACGTATACACGCTCATCAATTTTGAGCTCCCAATTAATAATTTTATTCATTTCGCATTTTACATGAGACGAAGGACTTAATGAACAAGATAACGAACTTTAATGAAAACTTAAGTTTTATTACAATAGGACAAATACTGGCAACGCAATTTGCATTTCAATTCAACAACTGCCGAGCATCCTAGGGCTAAAACTATCTTCATTCATAGTCAATCTCGCCATTTAGCTAAACGGACCTGAAACAAATCGATTCAGCGTCTACACTTTTACTCCGATTTGTCTCAAAATTGGTGACAAAGAGGCTGAATGTACTGCAAACAATTCCTCGTAACCAAATTTAAAAAAAAATGATTTTAAAGATATTTTTTAGTGTAAAATGCCCGTTGCTAGCCATGGTTGCTAGGCACATGCTGCCACAAACATAATGACAGAACCTGACAATAAGGGTCTGCTCTCGCGACGACCAATATAAAAGGTACAAATACTAGTGACCAACTAATCAAATGTGTAGATCTTCGTGCCTACAGGACAATCAGAGAAGCAGCTCTGTGGAATAAAAATGATCGAATAGTGGTCATTCTTTCAAGGGAGTTAGTGGCAGCTGAAGGCCATTATCATTGGCAGTGCTATCATTTGTTCACAAGGCCAGCCAAGAATACAACAAATGACATTAGCAATCGTACGTCAATCGAAACAGAACCTGATCCAGATGTAATTTATGCCCGAGCTGAAAAAAGGAGTTATGAAGAACTGTTCGGGTCGATTAAGAATGATATGTTTCAAACACCTAATGTTGTTAGACTTACTGAACTGACTTAGAAACTGACGGATACTTTGTTATCTTTGGGTGTAACAGAGGTCAAAAGCTCTACCAAAAAACATATTCAGAGAAAACTTGTTGCTGAGTTTGGTGAAACCCTACACATGATTCCTGATCAGAAAGGTCAGTGTTCTCGCCAGGCCGCGCCCCGTTTAAATTTGAGCAGTGAAAATGTGCCCCGTCTTAAATTAGCCCGCCCTGTTAAATTTGCAGCCGCCCTCTTTCAATTCACCTCCGCTATGCTTAAATCCAAGCCAATAGTTACATAAACATTCCGCCGTCACTCAACAATCATTATCCCACCGCAACACGACTGCCAGCCATCTCAATTGCCCGGTACAGCAGTAGGGCCTACTATACCATTACTATCAACGTGTTCCGGCAGACGACGGTCGGCCAATAACAATCACCCGTAGCCTTGGCAACGAGGTCAAGGGAGTGGACAAAAGCGCACCTGTACGATCGGCTAGCGGCAGAGCGGGGCGGCTGTTTTTAATTATGTCAAAAGAGTGCTTGCAGGTGTGCCGCAGGTGGATGATAATAGCTGTCGGCGTAACATCAGCAGTCTCTTTCAATTGATACACAGGGTACACAGGATCAAATGAGAAGAAGGCCTCTACAAATTTTTAATAAAGTAAACATTGTTCATGTATAGAAGCATCGATCATCGTCATGTCATCATGATTGAAGAAGCACATGGCTTGCGCAGTTGGTTACTGCGCATCCGCGGGCTGGGGGATGCGCAGTTGGCTACTGCGCATCTATATTTGGCGCCGCTATCTGGTTACAAAATACCATGTGCTTTGACAGTCGGGGTCTGGGGAGCAAGCGGGGAGGGCAAGGGGGATCAAAAATCGACTTTTTTTGGAACCAGTGAACTTTTTATTCGTACAACTTCACTTTTTTATCGTATAAACTGTCTTCAGGTGGTTATTTTATGTTGAGTGCCCGTACAAACACAACTTTTTATCTCTCCGTATAATATAGTGTACCCGACCGTACAGCGGTGCACAAACATCGGAAAACGCACAAAATACGGTTGAAACGTACAAGTAAACAGCCCTGCGCATGTAACGGTTTGAATACTATAGTATTTACGAGGATACCCCGCCATGCGTCCCTCCCGCCGACCGACGTAACGTCGCAAATTGCCGCGAAGCAAAATGTTTTGCCTACGATACTAACGCAGCAATGTCGTTTTATATCATCAGAATTAGGCCTGAAATTGCACGTCAGATAATCTAGGTTTCAAAATTTTTCCGGGGGCCAAAAATGCGCCTGCGGCGCATATAGGAGCTAGCCTCCGGCCAGCTGCGCCCCGTTTGATTGAAATCCTGGCGAGAACACTGAAGGTAAAATCTTGGTGTACCCAAATAATCTTTCACTAGGTGAGGTTGTTCAGGGAAATATCAGGTTGAACGAAGAATTGCGTGTTTTCAAAGAGAACACATGCAACAATGAAACCTAGCCAAAACTGCATCTCTCATGCTTAGAAATGATATCGAAATGCAAGAAACCAAAATGCCTTGGCCTCCTGCATCTGAATTCATTCCCACTTCATTAAATGCCTTCTTGAGAAATCTTTTCAGCTGGGAATCTAGCAGCACCTCAGATAGGGTACAGAGATTAGTGGAATCGATTGGGCAGGACATCGTGTACGGTGTTACTCCCCGAAGACTGAAGCCCCAAAAACACATCATGTTACCAGAGGCGGTAAAGACATATATATTCAATGGGTTTCAAAGTTTTTTGTGACCATCGTTTGGGAAGCAGTTGCAACAGACAGCCCTTGAACAACCCTCTGCTGATTATTGTAATTGAACCATCAATTGAGTGGAATTGTCCTATTCATTAAGACCCTAACTGACTGCATTGCTGACCCTGAGGTGAGGTCTCAAAGGTCACCAACTGTCTGAAATAAACAATCACATGCAGCAACCTAAAATTATCTTCAAAATGAAGAATTTAGCAACAATTTTCTGATGAAAGCGAAAAAAAACTTTGTTGCATCATAGTTCACCGCTACATCGTATAGAAGCTTTGATATGGGACGAATTTCAAGGGGAAAATGTGGTACTAGATTAATCATTGTCCTACCCTCCAATATGGCTGGTCGTGAAAGCACTCCATACAGGAATCAACTGGTCCAGCTCTCCAGAACTCCATTCTACACATTACCGACGGTTTAGGTACACGGTCCTTCAGGGGAGACCAGTCCATTATACATGTAAGCAACAATCCAGTGAAGGCAGTGGCCAATCCAACACATGCATATGGATGGCGCTGATGTGGCGACAATATAAATATGGCAATGTAATAAGAAGAATGCCAATGTTTCATAGCATTACATCCAAACACACTCTCATCTACATGTAGGGTTACATTTCATTGAGCTTTCAATTAAAGGTTGCATGCTCAAGAGTTTGGGTTTAATAGGCAAGCTTTAGTTATTATCATTATCATAAATAAAAATTCAGAGATGCATTTTCAATTTCAGGGCTTCTTTATTCAATCAACTTATATAATCCAGTAAAACAAGACCAAAACAGATCAGTTAAGATACAGCGTTTTCTTTCCCGATACTGTCAATCTTACAGCTGCTGGTTGACTGGTTTCCTGTCACCAGTTCCACAGCATGCACAGCAACACCACTTTGCCTGTGGAGACCACCGGAATGACTCAAAGATAATAGACTGCATCATCCTGTAAAAATGAGAAAGATAGTACTTTGAAAAAAACACCATCAAAATAACATAAGACTGTCCACTCCCTGTTGACATTTATTATTAACATTCCGGATTATGTTGAGTAGTCAGTGCTAATACGCGAAACCATGAGAGGATCCTATATGGCTCGCTGTTCATGTTGGTGGTATGGTAAACATAAATGCACAAAAAATATCAAAACTTCTGTGAAAAACCAGTGAACGGGGGGGAATCAAATAATATTGGCCAAGACCTAAATCATAGAAGAACTTACAAAAGTTAGATTTGAAAAAGTTCACCCTTATTTACTAAAGTTCAGTTGGTAGAGTTTGGACACATGGCTTGCAATGCATACTTTACTTCCCTGCACATATGCTGCAGTGCATTGCATTTGATCATGTCGCGGTATCGGGTGTGTAATGTATGATAAATAATGTAGGCCAAGTTCATGCAGCTCCCTCGTGGTTTTGCGTATCAGCATATACTGAGAATGGCAGTGTTATTGTTCGTTGAAAATACATGTTCATCTAGCGTTCAAGTCATAACTCGGGTTTATTTTGATTACGTTGATGATGTTTACAAATACAAAGAGGCTATTCTCATAAAAAATTTTTGTCTGGTTTTCAAATTATTCTCAAGTTATTTTTATTTTAATGTGTAATAGATAATTGTGAAGTATTACGATTACTTCATTCTGCTGATTGGGAAGAAGTTTTTGCAACACCGCTTTGTGTTTACAATGTACATGGCGTTCATGTATGTTTTGATCTTCCACTTCGACTCATTGACTGAGCAAATTTAACAAGACAGGAAGCCAAAAACGGTAACACTTCCTATGTAAACAAGATACGGGAGTCATTCTATACTATGACTTTTCAAATAACTGTTGTCATGGCCAATTGTACCTAGCAAATCAAGAGAAAATAGAGGGAAAACTCACCTTGCCCTGGTGACCATATTCAGAATCAGAACAAGCCGGTTTTCGAAAGGAAACTTCCTCTAGTCACTCCCAACGTACATACCAAAAATAAATTTGATCGGACGAACGGTTCTCCACGAAATTGACGGAAACCGATTTCAAGCACGCCGCCCTAGTGGACATATTCTAATGCCAGAGTACCACGCCTATTCTGGGGAAAACCAGTTGTTTCTGTTGTTATGGCGACGTTTGCTGAAATTTGGAAGCGATTCTTCCATGAGATAATTTATGTAAGTAAACTGTACAGACGCACTTCTATTTTCTCTGTTAACTACGGTTTGAAATAAGTATAGTAATGGAAACTTGTTGGAGATATTTATTTGTACCCTCTGATTAGGTTTTGGTATAATGTTTAAGTATTTACCTCCTCGTATATATGATTCAGAGCTTTCTTGTAGCGTGGTTTCTGCGTGAATATTTCACTGTGTATTCTCGCCGAAATTTGGCCTTTTGCCCCGTCTTTTGTTGATGATTACGACCTTCCTCCTTAAGCTCTTTCTAAACTAAGCATCATGTTTGATTCGTGTTGCAATGCAGAATCAAACCTGTGTGTTCATTTCATTATATTTCCCTGTCTTTATAGTTTAAACATCGGTTTTCTGAATCATATTTTACGGCTGTTCGTCACCTCGGATCAATGTTTATATTTTGTTGTAACGTCGCGCCATCTGCTTCCTCGCATCCTGATTGGCCGAGGCGCAGGTGACGTTGGTTTGTTTGTAAATTGTAGCACTTGTAGTACGAGCCGGAGAGTTGTAAATGGTTTGCCGTGGATGCAGGATCGCATCAGGAGGCAGTTCGTGTGAACAAAGTTATTATATTCAGACATTTGCGTTTATTAAGTTAATCTATGTTTTAGAGGGGTTCTTGTAGAGACCCGCCCACAGAAGAAGAATCGGTCAGATATGACAATATTGATAATTGGAACGAGCCCGTTTTGGAAAGGAACCTCGCTCTAGTCACCCAAAACGTACATACCAAAACAGAATTTAATCAGACAAACAGTTCTCCTCGAAATTGACGGAAACTGATTTCAAACACACCCCCCTGGTGGCCATATAGATAATCAGAACAAGCCGGTTTTCGAAAGGAACCTCTTCTAGTCTCCCCTAACGTACATACCAACAAGAGGCCCAAGGGCCTGGCGCTCAGGTGAGTTAATATCATTAATATCTTCCCGGTGTTTAGTTCATTATGCATGCATGAAAATGGCATGCTCCATGGTATTTGATATCCTTTTGCGTTCACTACGGTACCAATGTTTTTGGTTGACATAATTATGCCACTGTTCATTCCTCAATCCTGACCATAATTCGGGTAAAATCATCGTATGAAAATATTTACCGAAACATGAAGTTTATGCCATGAATGAGGATACTCATTGTCATAGCCTCGTTTACAAGTACGAAGTATTTTCCGGCGAATATTCTGAACTGCTTGGCTCCTTGCCAGTTAAATAACATGTGACTATACACAAAATAGAAAACTTTGATGGAAATTGTAAATCATTTTTTTATCTATCAGGGGAAACAAGCTGATGATGATCAAATACATCATTCATGAGAAATCGTTTTGTTGCTGAAGCTTGCATGACGAAGTTAATGCTAAACCTTTTCTTGTGCTCTACTGCGCCACCGTAGTTTTCTATTTAGACCAGCGATGACGTCATTTCTGGTGATTCCCTACGTTGTCCAATGAGCGCTTTTTAAAATGTGCCATTTGGTATTGTACAGTATGCAATGTATTTTTTCAGCGCTGCCAGTTGCCGAACAAAATGCCGTAGCTCCCTCAATTTCCAATCAATTTTTATGGGAGTGACATTATTGTATTGCTTAGAATGTCTACTTTTTACGCATGAAAGAATTGTAGAACTAAAACATAATAGGCGAACAGAATCAAAATACTTCAAAATACATCGGCGATGTCATCGCGAACAGAGCATGCACTTACGATATCGTTTTCACAGAAATGTGGCCAAATTTTCAAGAACTAATTTCTGAATTTAGTCCCTAAAGACCTTATGACTACCACTGAAACGATCTAGTGATAATATCGCCCACCAGACTACTTTTTAAGCAGAAAATTGGGTACTTGAGTGTCATTGAGCTCCAAGATTATTGCACATGGCGTAAACAACATGCCGCCATTTTGTCTCCGCTTTGGTATTTCGTACGCCCCTTATAATGCACCTTCTCAATTAAAACCAACATAATAAGGCCTTACATCGTTGATTGAATAGGAACACCACACAAAACACAATAAAGTGGGGTACAATCGATTACGAAGCTGAAGTGAACAGTGATTTATTCCTGGAGCAACTGCTTTTGTTGTGTAGCTGCCATGTTTTGAGAACTGGCAAATAGGAGACTTCATTGATGGCTGACGTCATCGGGCGGGAATTTGAATCCGCAGAAATAATTAAAAGGCAGGTAGCGCCCTCTCCTGTTAAAATTTTGAACTTTTTCTCAATAAAATAGATTTTCAAGAATTTTATCTTAATATTAGAGCATATTTTGACTAATTCTGCTGCTCCTAGGCCGATATAGGCCAGTTTCCTTCATGCACTCTCGCTCGCAGGAAGTAGGTCGAATGGCGACAAATTTTGTTTTGAAAGTAGAGTTTGAACAGAAGTACCCAGAAATGCAAAATTGAAGTCTCTAGGTCTTACGGTTACAAAATGTGCACCATGGGTTTAACGGACGGATGGATGGATGGATGGATGGACAGACGGACGCCACTGAACAACTTATTTGACAGGCTCGGCTGACTTAGTCAGCTGAGCTAAAAATGAATTTGATCGGACGAACGGTTCTCCTCGAAATTGACGGAAACCAATTTCAAACACACCGCCCTGGTGGCCATATAGATAATCAGAACAAGCCCGTTTTCGAAAGGAATCTTCCTCTAGTCACCCCAAATCTACAAGTCAAAAATTGAATTGATTGTCAAAGCTGTCGGCTGGACCTCAAAATCCTAAAGAAATCAAACTCTTTCCAAATGAATTGAATGCTAATTTAAAACCCAGGAGGCTTTCCTCTGGAAAATAAAGAACAGACTCTTGCCCTTGAAATGAGCATTCATTATGTTTTGAAAAAGCTCTAATTGCTTTAGGATTTTAAGTTCTAGACAAAACAGCAGTACCTATGATTAACCCTTAACATGTGTTTACAGCGCACATTGTGACAAAAGGTTCTGGCCTGACTATGCTGATCTCAGGCAATCCGCCATTTTTTTCCCCGATTCTGGAAACTTTGGGATCGTCAAATGGAATGGATATCTCATAATTTCTGACAAACTCTGCTTAAAATGATCATTTTATTGGTCTTCAGCTATAATTGAAGCCAACGCAGATATTTGTTGGGTAGTTTCAACACAACAAACTGCGCTTTGCATTTGCACCAACCAATATTCCAAGCCGAGGGTCACTGTGACAAGTCTGCCTTGTATTATATATGATGTACCTTTAGTAGATGCACCTACCATAGAAATATGAGCATCTTAGCTCAAAAGATATATAGCCCAAAAAATATGGGAGCTAGCCCAGTTTAAGTTTTTTAGAAAAAACCACCTAGTGGGCAAACTAAGAATCGCACCGCACCCAAAATTGAACTTGACCTAGATTTTAGGGTAGTATACATATATATGAAAAATTAAAAGAATCTGTCAAAAGCGGAAGACGCTACAGCGCTGACAATGACACCAACAAGGAATCGGCAATTTTTCTCCATTTGACCTAGTTTTCCCTTTATTCTTTGCCTGCCAAACTCGTTCTAGAACGACCGTAACTTCCCATCCGTTTCCTGCCAAACTCGTTCCAGAAAGAAATGGTTAGTTCTCCGACATAACACCTGAGGTCATCTTGGTACTGAACCAGGGAATGGTTTCATGTATTAGGCTTCCATGCCATTCTATGCATGCATTTTGTGACTTCATCAAGTGAAAATGGCGGGAAAAACCGCATGTTTCCTGCTGATCAAAGCAAAACCTGAAAAGTACCCCTCTGCAATAGTGATTGTTTCAATGACTACCATGGTAAAAAGCAGTACAACAGATATGTAGGTGAAAGTGTAAGCTGAGACATAGCAAAAAACAGGTTCCAAGAATAAATGTCTGCTTGTTTTTCTTCTAAAAATTATTGAAAATCTGGTGAAAAGAGTGAAATCTCTGCAAATACCCCCCAGTATTAATTAAAAATAGCTGTGACAGTGAAATAGTTAAAACAGGGTCAAATCAAAACCCTGTATTATATATGATGTATCCTCAATAGATGCACCCTAGCTCAAAGCAGGAGTAACAAACAACCATTTTTAGTTTTTAACAAAAAGCCCCCTGTTGCGCTCTTGATAGTAAAGTTGGCGTAGTGGACTACGTGCATCACTCATGAGATATAGCTGAAAGTTGCAGGCAAGTGCTTTGGGCTGATGAGCAAAAGTGCAAAAGTACACAATAGCACCATAAGACCACAATATAATTCCAGCATCAATAGTTATGGAGACATACTCCAGAAACCAATAACGGTTAATTTAGGCTATTTGACCCCAGTGACCATGAACAGTGGGTCAAGTGAAAGAAACAGCCACGGGTCATTGTGCTCACCGTATAGATATTTGGTGGTTAGGAATTCTTCCTTGTTAAGAAACATGCTACAAGTCTAGTACATAGGTCAAACCAAAGTCGGTATGATGACATGTGATGCATCCTTGCTTGGAGTACCTACAAGAAAAGTATCATTGAAAACAAGACACTAATAAGCGAGATCTAGCACATTTTACCTTTTTTAGTTTTGGCCTCTTTGTGGCCAAGTCGAGAATCAGATCACACCGAAATTCGGTGTCAAGAGGTTATATCGTCGCTGTTTTCACGAAGTGACCAATCAACAAGTTTTCATTTCGAGGTTTTGCCACCAAACCTTATCATGTAGGTCAATGGTTCTTCACTGAAATTTCTAGACCTGTACATGAAGTCGTTTAGAACATACTACCAATTAAGTTTGGCGAGTCAACAAAAATGTGATAACTTGAATATGCTGATTATTCAAAATCAAAAAAATGTTGATTGGACGGTTGGTGAAAACGGTGACGATATGATCTAGCCTTGTAGGGAGTCATGTGTACCAAATTTCAAGTTCATTGCTATAGCGGTTAAAAACGTGCCAGAGTTACACTCACTGTTGGCCAAGTCAAGAATCAGATCAGAACGAAAATCATTGTCAGAGGTCACCTGACCTGAGGGGTCCTGTGTACAAAGTTTCAAGTTCATAGCTCAATTGGTTAAGAAACAGGCCACTGTTTTTGAAACAGGATACAGACAACAACGACGATGACGACGGCAACAGACGACAGAACAGCGATGTTGTATAGACTCCCCTGAGGTGAGAGCCAAAAACGAGGTTGATAAGTTATGTAGCCATAAATAGCTACACCCACAATCAAAATGTCATTACTCTAGCTTCAGCTGCCTTTTCCCTATTTGCGGTGAATTGATCTACAAAATTGATATAACAATTGAGATAAAATATCGTATCACTATCATATATGGTCCCAACAGGTGAGCTGTCCTGTCCTGTTTGAACTGTGCCAACTTACCTATATCCTTGCGCTGCAGCTGATTGTCCACCTTATTATTGTTAACCACCGAGTTTAGTAGAGGTTGTACATTCACACGTGACTGCTGCAACATGTCAAGGATGGTCTGTTGTTTCCTATCTGCGGATGTGGGAATAGGTGAGAACATATGCTGTGGGTCCAGAATGCCATCATTGGGGGAAGGTACACCAGGACTCTTCTGTCCACCAAGGATTTCTGTTTTGAAGAATAGCAGAAAAAACACTGTGCTTAACATTACACCCGATATGCCAGAGCCGAACACCAAGTTGAGGTGCGTGATAAGATGAAGAATGGGATATAGAGTGGAACCTCCCTTAGCGGACACCTCTCTATTAAGGACACTAGTTATGGGGCCAAATTGGTTGTTTCCATTCAATTTGGCCTCTCTAATCAGGACACCTCTCTATTAAGGAGAGCACTTGTCAGTCCAGAGGGTGTCCTAAATAGAGAGGTTCTACTGTATTGATATGGAGTGCATTTTGCAGGTTACAGAAGAGCTCCTTCGGTTGTGTCCATTAATTGTGGATTTTGGAGTGATGATATCATCTTGCTAAAATAAATATATTTGAAACTTGGTTCAGGGGATCATTATTAGGTGTAGAGAATGTTGTATGCGGCATTTGATGTCATTATTAAAACTAAATTTTTCAGAGACACTTCCTGACCAAGGTACCCTCAAGGGTATTAGTAGCCCGTTGGTTCGGGGTATTTGTAGCCCCTATAAATAGCTCAATATATCCTGTCATGAATCATGAAATTGCTAGATTTCTTTATTCTTATACCTGAATTATATTAATTGATCATCAATCTATCTGATTCAGATACAACAGATGCAATGGTAACCCTTTATACACCAAAAATGATACATTTGAGGTTTCATACTAGTTTAGCTAACATTATTTTAAAATAAAATATTTTCAAATTTGCTGGTAGTGGTAACTCTAGCAAAACCATTAACTAGATGGTACATGTACATGTACTCATAGTACATGTACATTGCATTACCACTAAGTGATGCCAGTTATAATTGGGGTTGATACATGACCCATCCCTTGAACTAAAGTTTTTAACGGCACACGCCTAGACTGAAGTCAATTCAGAATATCACAAGCTGTTGTCTGACACAAGGTGAAATGTACAACAGAGGTGATGAATAGAACATTCTGTTTTTACACCAGTTTAAAATCAGTCTGATTTGCGACGATATTGTTGAAATTGTTGGTAAGTGATTGCATCGAACATTACTTAATGTGTTCGAAAAATACCGTTTGATACCAGCAAAATCATGTCGTACACCTAGATTGTAATAATACTCAATCAGGGGCTACAATTATCCTAAAGCCACAGGGTAGTTGTAGCCCCTGATCACAAGTCTTGTATTGCTCTCAGAAGCATTGTTTTAGATAAAACGCTCCGAATTACAGGCAATATTACTGGAAGAGGCGCCATTACAAGATTAAGGCCGATTTTTGTGATTTTTTGTGAATTCTCAGAAATCTCTTCCATAACCAAAGTGATAGGTGAATGAAACAGTCCAGGGACCACGTGCTCAACTCGGGTAATAATGTTAATGCATGTCATTTGCACTGGAAATGGGGAGAACAGTTTCGCTCATTGACATCAATTTTGTAATCTTACAGGAAGTGGTGTAGTAGTGCAGCTTTCCTTCCTGGGGCAGTTTATATCAATATTCCGTCACAAACCAGAGCTAAAAATGGTTTCCAAGATGGCCGCTTGCCAACTTAAAAAAAAGTTGAGCTTTCCTCGTTCCATCTGATTGTACATATAACTTCATATAATGAGTGTGATTACAAGTTGAAGATTGTTACAGAGAGTAACTCAACAGTTGCAACCCAGTAGACAGCCAGTTACTGTAGTCTAGACTTTTACATCATAACTGTTGAAGTTCGCTTGAGAAGAACCAGTCCATTAGATGCATGGTCACACCCTAGGCCAACTAGTAAATGCAATCTGAACCTTTGTATCAATTCCTTGCAAGTGAAGGTTGTGAAAAACCAGTTCAGGCGATGCATGGTCACAAACTGGGGGCAAATATTTAAACCAATAGAGCCACCTTTTTTTTTGCACTTTCCATCTATAACCACCTATTTTTTTAAGGGTTTCACAAATTCAGACATGAATTTTTAAAATGATTTTTATGTATTGTTCGACTTCAAAACCATATATTACAAGTTATATTTATATGAAAGGTCATGAACTAAAGAATTAAGATTTTCAAACATTTTGGTGGGGGGGTCATTTTTTCGTGACCTTTGACCTTGACCTTTTGACCTTTGATGAAAAATCCTCTTTTTCAGCCACATTCAAACTGCATAAATGTGTAACTGTTGTCAGTGTTACCTTGTGACCTGAATAAAATAAGAGGAAACATAGCTGATAGATGCTTTGAATGAACACCCGAGGCATAAAACATCTCCCAAACCATACCTCGATCACACGTGCATCTGTTATTGTTTACATTGGCGCCATGGTAATGCAAACAATGAAATCAGCTGATTATTGTGATGCAAATCTCACCGATTCTACTGTGATGTGGACATCGATGTCCGACTCTCCATCATCGAGGGGTCCTGAATCATCTCCTGAATCGTCAAATTCATTCAGTATTTCCTCCAAACGACGCAAATTCTTGGCCATTTCAGAGAACTCTCAATCAATACATGCAATATCGGTGTTGTTACACAAAAACAGAAGGAGGAGCCCGCCTCGCAATTTGGGGATTCCCCATGTGATTCCGCGAAACCTAGAATAGGAATGCGCATATATTATTCCATATTTGGATACCTAAGGGCATTCCCTTGATGATATGAATATGATGACATAGCCGGAGATTCCCAAGTGGGGTTTTCCAGCGGTTTTAAAGGACATCGTCGATATGGCGGTTCAGGGCGGACGTGGCGGCTCGTAGCAAGGCGGTTCAGGGCGGCACTGGCTCTATTGGGTTAAGGCAGTATGGACCTTTACATCATATCCTTTGAAGGACAGTTTGAGACACACCTGCCCAGTAGATGCATGGTCACAACCAGAAACATCTGGACCTTTACATCAATTCCTTTTTAGTATGGGTTGGCTGTGACAAACTAGTCCAGTGGTCATGGTCCAGTCTAAGCCAAGCAGCAATGCAGTAATTGCCGTCAGCTTTACATCAGGGACAAAAAACCAACTGGTTTTTTTGTAAACCAACTGCCTTATACTGTTTATTTCTTTTCATTTTGAGTTAAGTGTTACAGTGAACAAAAATGAAATACTAAAATCGACTGGTTCTTCTGATGACTGCGCAGTGAGCGCTGATGTTAGATGGGAAGTGTGAGGTGTTTGTTTGGTTCTATGAAAGTAGCTCCACTCCTCTCTCCGTCATTTGTTAGGTGGTCACCGAAACGTTGAAATGCAATAGCTGTCGATCATCCCTGTAAAACATGATAACATGTGTTTAAAGCGCACATTGTGACGAAAGGTTCAGGTCTGAATACGCTAATCATAGAATTCCTTGGTCAATTTTCCTATTTCATGTCAGGCAACTCAACATTTTCAAAATATCTTTGGGAAGGGGGGGATTTTGACATTGATAGTCTGGCTCTGAATAGACCCCTTTACACCAGGCGGGAGAAGCCACTGCTGGCCCAAACAAACCTCAATATAGGCACAATTAACAAAAGAACATGTGGTGTGTGACCATGCGGCCTTTTCAACAATTGTTTGCTGCTGTGCCGGTTTATTCCTGTTTGTTGTGGCTAGCATTGGCTTCCTCCGCCTGGTGTGCAGGGGCCTCTATCACTGATCAATCTAGGGCAAAAGGAATAGTTTTGGTTAGGGGTAGAACCATTTTTTCAACACATTGACAATCCTAGGAATGTGCATTTGTAAACATCAAGGATGCATGATGCTGCATGTACATTTCAAAAGTACGATGACCATTTTTCGGACAGAGTCAACATCAATTTTTACAGTTCTCACCCCAACCCTGAGAATTCTTTTGCTTCAGATCAATGAATTATAACCCTGACAATGATTCTGAGCTGCCTTTCACCGAATTCATTCAATATTTTCTGAGTACTTGTGCAGAATTCCAGATCTTATACCGTCGGAGTGATCAGCTGTCATTTTGGTTTGTGAGATTTCAAAGACAGAGCAAATTCTGCTCAATCATCATGCCACACATTGAAATGAAATGGCCAGGGCCATTGTGCTCACCTCATGTGGAGGAAAGATGGATAAAGAGCATGGTCTTGTGTCATGTAGTGTTAGGTTTGATGTAGGTCCAAGCAATTACAATTTCCCCAAAATGGCCAATTTACAGTACATTCGACCTCTGTGACCTTGAAAAGTAGGTCAAATCAAAGAAGACCCGGGTGACACATTGAATGGTTGTTAGAATTAGATGTACCTATGATATAAAATTGGTGCCAATCGGGCAAGTCATTAACTAGGAATAATGGCATTTTGAAGAATTTAGGATTTGGCCCCCTCCCTGGAGGCCAAACGGCAAATCAGATCGCACCAAACTTCGGTACCTGAGATCACCTGACCAAGGGGTACATGTGTACTTAATTTGTGATCAATAGTCATTGCAGTTAAGAAACGTGCCATAGTTACGGCCTGACGGCGAATTTAGGCCATTTGACCTCTGTGACCTTGACAAGAAGGTCAAATTAAAAACCTGTATGACATATACTGTATGGTGGTTAGATGTACCCATGATATCAAATTGGTGGCAATCGGGCAAGAAGTTAAGGAATAATCACATTTTTAAGGTTTTTGGATTTTGCCCCCTGGTGGTCAAGTGGTGAATCATATTGGACCGAACTTCGATCCCTGAGATCACCTGACTAAGGGGTAAATGTGTACCAAATTTGGTATCAATAGTCATTGCAGTTTAGAAACGTGCCATCGTTACATCCTAACGGCCAATTTACACCATTTGACCTCTGTGACCTTGAAAAGGAGGTCAAATCAAAAACCCGGAGGATATATGATGCACCTTTGCTAGAAGTACCTACCATATTTTTTTCAAAATTTCCCAACTACTATTAAGGGAGATATTGCATATTTTCACTTTTAACGTTTGGCCCCCTGGTGGCCAAACCATGAAACGAATCGGACCGAAACTTGGTCTCCCAGGTGTCATTACATAAGGGTACATGTGTACCAAGTTTCAACTCAATAGCTCTAACAGTTACGAAACGTGCCCTGCTAACGGACGACGGACGACGACGACGACGACGACGACGACGACGGACGACGGACGCCACGGTATGGGTTAAGCTCACCTCTGCTAAGAGGTGAGCTAAAAACCTGTTCTGTTTGTTTATGGGTAGACCTAAGATGAACTATCCAACATCGCCAAGCACTTACCGTGACCTGGTGAGACTTTGGGAGCAATATGAGTTAGCCTATCAACATAAAACATAACAGAATCCAGACGGGGGGGGGGGGGGGGGGGGGGGGCAGCAACTCTTCACTATATAAGCCCATCAGGATGCGAATGAGGGCCCCAAAATTCAGTGTGAAAGGTCATCCGACCTAGGGGGTCATGCATACAAAGTTTAAAGTTCATAGCCCAAGGGGTAAAGAAACATGCCACTGTTTTTGAAATAGGATACGACGGACGACGGACATAACCAGCGATAAAATAGTAAACCTCATGTGCTCATGATGAAATCAATTCCCGAAATCCTTTCATTTTACAGTTACACTTTTATCCAAAAAGAGGAGTTGATGGATGAAGTACATGTAAAATATATGAAAATAAACACATCAACCTCAAAACCAAGTGGCCAACTCATGCTATCTCATGTAACAATGTGTAATGCAATGTGAACTCGGGCCGTGAACTACCAGTTAACAAACTTATCTAAAACCTACATGTACTGAACTGATCAGGCCAGAAATAAACAGAGTTCAAGCAATGATCTAAATATTAAAGAAAACAAACATACCTGGTTAATCGAACTATCTTTGTCCCTGTTAGTTTGTCGTTTCCCTGCCAGCAGCTGTCAAAGTGCTGATATCCTCAGTTCAAAATTCGCTGATTTCTAGCATTTTTCTCGAGGAAATACAATATATCAAACAAAAATAATTACCCAGAAAGCTTTATTGACTTCCAATTCATGTTGAATAGTATCAGCTAATGATATTTTTATTGGCATCTTGAAGATTTTTCTGGATTTTATAAAGCAGTCCTCTCCAGGAAAATCTTCAAAATGGGCAGCCATGTATGCCAAGGGATCCCATCCGTAACATGCGCGCAGGAAGTGATGTCATCTGGTGGTAGCTGGAATTCAATTATCATTCAGCGGCCACTAGCACCACCGTGTGGCGCAAAGCAGTACTAATTCAATTTTTCTGATCATCTTGACATCCAATCTTTTAAAAAAATTGGCAGATTGGATTAATTTGAAGTCTCAAGGGCGAGATCACAGAAATAAAAAAACTGCTTATTTCTCCAAGAAATGATGTCAGAGCGGTCCAAATTTTCAGGGTAGCATAGAGAGTCCCAAGATACATGTCCACACTGGTTTAGAACCTTCCAGCTCAAATAGAAACGAAACGCGCCACCGATCGGTGATTTAGCAAACTTTCACCACTGTGACCTTGAAAAGTAGGTCAAATCAAAAACCAGTATGATATATGATGAATCCTTGCTAGGAGTACCTCCAAAAAAATTTCATGAAAATCCGACCAAAATCACAAGTCCTATTGCATGTTTTCTGTTTTTGCATTTTGCCCCTTAGTGGCGAAACCAAGAATAATTTTGGAACGAAATTTGGTGTGAATTGCCCAAGGGCCCAAGGATACATGTGTACCAAGTTTGAAGTTGAGACCTGAAGCGGTTACGAGACTTACCGTGCTAACATACGCCGCCAGTGGACGATGACGACGACAGACGCCACGTCATCGCATAGGCTCACGGGGTGAGCCAAAAATAGCTCGGTAAGAATCAGAACCAATGAGCATGTCAATAGGACCTGGTGTATCACAATGTCAAACCTCGAAGCATGGGCCAATCACCAATGTTCACCTTATCATGGGGCAAGTTTCCACTTGTAACCCTGTCCACCACATATGGCCTCAATGCAACACACTGGGTGATTTAGATTTATATTAGAACAGCCACCAATACCCCTAATTTGAATGTCATATTTTGCCCGGACCTTTCTCAAATGTGCGCATTGCACAAAAGCAGATGTCACAAAGCTGATTTGCGATCCTGAATCTATCAATGCTCGACACGGTAAATGACCACCAGCAGTGTGCACATTCACTAATGCTGTGGACAAAAGAACTTCCATGTTGTCCTGAATTGAAAATGCAAAATGTGACTCCTTGTTAAAACTTCCATGTCCACGAGAATTAAAATATAATGTTTGATGATGCTTTCTGTTACACTGACTGCAACTGGCTGGTCTCGGACAAGTTGCTAAGAAACGCTTTTGAGAAAAGCAATTGAGGCACAATCATAAATCACAAAAATTTGTTTTTTCTCCTCGTTTGACAACGCCAGAAACTACTCGCATTGGAGCAATCGGTGTACCTTACCACAAAGAAATCACTGATCTTTTGAATGATGTTAGAAAATGACATATGCCTGATTGTATTTTCACTCGAACGGGACGCATTTTCCATGCCGGGTCGTATACTCTTTAATGACATTTTTTCCAATAATTCCATAGCGTAAGCGAACTCATTTAGAAAATTCACCATTTCAGAAAACTTTGGTTATCATTGGTAGAGACATGCCATTTCCACTCTAGACTTGTGTCTTGGTCCAACTATGTTTTTAAAATATAAACTAGCCAAGAATCCCAGGATTAAGTCAGTTCCTTCAGATTCAGCTTGTGTTAAGAATGCATTCGAGGCAGCCAAGAGAAGGCTGTCCAAGAAGAGGAACCCGTCAGAACCTGTCCAAGCTGATGCGTTGGTAAGAATGTGTGAAAAATTTTCAGATAGTGTACATCTTACTGAAGAACGCACTGTTGCTATGTCGGTGCTGGCTTTTGCTGGTTTTTTAAGGTCGGACGAATTGAGAAAATTTCAAGTTGAGGATGTTTTTGTACATAATCAGTTTTTGACAATCATCATAAAACAGCCCAAAACGAACCAGTTTAGGCAAGGTGACCACGTTGATATCGCCCGCACTGGGTTGGTTGCTTGCCCAGTTGGTTGGTTGCTTAAATATCTCAAGTTGGCGAGGTTGGATCCAGACGATCTCTCCCAAGGTAATTTTTATATTTTTAGACAAATCTGTGCAAGCAAAGGTGTTAAAAAGTTAGTGTCCACCAATAAGGCATTGAGTTATTTGGCAGTTAGGCAGGCTGTGGTGCCAGCTGACAAGCCCTTCATGAAGCCAGGGGCCAAACTGGGGTCGCACTCACTCAGGGCCGTTGGTGCCTCTGCAGCAGCAGGGGCGGGAGTGCCAGACAGGTTAATGCAGAGGCACGGCCATTGGAAGATGGAAAGTTCTAAGAACATGTATGTTCAGGAGAGTCTAGAGCACCGCTTGGAGTTGTCTTCGTCTTTGGGCATTTAAATGCATGTGAGTTTATTTTCAGTGTTACTTTTGCTACCATACAATCCTTCTTGGGCAGCAGAGTAACGGCGCTGTTAATAAAGGCTGCGGCATCCTGAGGAATCAAATTGATCTTTTTCTTGTTGATTGGCCTCCTTGGGGGAGACAAGAGGAGACTTGATGTTTCCCGCGGCACAGCATGGAGCGGAAAATAGTTGTCTCCGCGGGGCGGTTTCCTTGGAGGCGCATGTGGCACATGATCAGTGCTGGTGAGTGGTGCAGTGGCGCCAGTTTTTTCGCAGCAGCCGTCGTAGTCACAACCAAGTTTCTTCAGTGATATGTTTATAGCATTTGGACAATTTGCCTTGTTTGTTGTTATAGCCATAATACTATACTAGTGTTAGTAAGTTTTTGCTACAGTTTATGTTGCTCCGGACAAATGTTCTTGTTTAATCAATTCATATTTCCATTTTTGCCCTAAAAAATGGCAAATTTGTATTTGGTTGTCTTTGCAGAGCAGCCGAGAGGTGTGACAATCGCCTATGGACATGCATTGTATTGCTCCACCTCCCCTCCCTTAAAATAAGTAAAAAATAAAAAATAAAAAGGGAGTAAGGGTTAGGTGGCAGGCTGTTCATCTTGGCTTGGCTGTTAGGCTGGAAGACGGCTTCTGTTTCATTATATTCAGAGCTTTTTCTTGGTCTCTTTTAGGCGCAAGGTGCGTTGTCCGGTTCAGTTTGGCTGCGGAGTACATGTATAGTAACGATTGAGTAACAAAGGTGTTAATAAAGGCTGCGGCATCAGCAGAGTAACGACGGTGTTAACGACTGCGGCATCCTGTTGTATATATATCGATGTTGTTGTTGTTGTTGATTGGACTCCTTGGGGGAGCCAAGAGGAGAGTTCTAAAATCCTACCTGCGCAAATTGTCACGTGAGACAGCGCTCGTACCTACATTTATGTAGAATACCTTCATTAATGTCACGGTTAAGTTCTTCCATGTCATTTTCAGAGTATGAAACAGAATCATACAATGCATTAAACTTATTCGCAAATAGTTCACTTATTTCTTCACCCCCAGTTGTCCCATCAATGATATTTGGGAGGTCAGTTGCCTTCCTGGTGACTTGTTGAATTTCCTTCCAGGAAGCAGTGTCATTTTTATTACCCACAGCCCTACCAAGTTTGTTAGCCGAGGTCCTTTTTCTATCCTTTTTAACTTTTTTAACCGCTAGGTGGTACCGTGCCCTCGTTGTGCGTCTTATATCTGCAATTACCCCGTTCCTCGGTCTACCGTTATCTCTCCAAAGATATATCTCTACCATTATATCTCTACCATTACTCATTAATAAAGACAAAATTTGGACATAGCCGACAAGAAAACACGCATTTTGTCAAAATACATAAAATTAATAAATAAAATACAAATAAAATAAAACAATACAAATTTTGCGCAAGGTTTCGCTCCTGATAATACCAAGTGATTCAGTCTATGCCGATGCAGAGCGTAGTCCATACCATCCTAAACCTGGAGCCGAGCCTGTGTCGATCTGTAACCTCAAGTCAACACATGAGATTCATCTCCCGTTGCACATGTGCATTGGGCAGATACGTATCTTAAAATCTAATGGTTGAAGTTAGTGGTATCTATAGCGGGTTTGCCACGGTCAGGGCACTGATATTGACGAAGCCAATTGGGGGCTTCATTGTTATCATCTTTGAGTCAAGGCCAGCCTATGGTGGAGGGGCTCGTGCCAGCTGCTCTTCTCTTCCGTGACCGCTCCTTTGCTGTCCCCTGCCTCTCCCTTGCTGTCCTTGACCACGCTGCCCCCTCCCCCGGCCACGCTGCCCCCTGCCTCTACTGCACCCCTAGCTGGACCTTGATCATCATCAACATTCTCGTCACTTCCATTGTCCCTATCTGACATTGACAAGTCCTCAGGTTCAGAATCACTTTGAGGGGGTCAGCTATGTATTCCACATCCGAATGAAAATCAACCTCTGCTGCATCAGAAAAACTATCAGAGTCACCAACATCCATGCCTGCATAACGTCCTCTGCTGGGTGCTGCATCCCTCCTTGAATGGGGTTGCCCCCTCCCCCTTACAAGCCTGGCTACTGGAAGAACACCAAGAAGACTTCGCCAAATACTGCTGCATAAATTACTATTGATTTTTGTGTGGTTTTCTGTTCATAGAACAGGCTATTCGCATGCAAAATGGTTGGAGACCTGTGAGTTAGTTTATTGTGATAGGCGGAGAGCACAGTAGCTTGCCATGCGCTTTTGTCGACATAATCAGGGCACTTTTTTTGCGTTTGATGGTGGGAAAAAGTGCTCGCTTAGCAAGCCAAGAGAAAATTAAGGTGAGCACTTTTTTCCTCACCTGCAAAAGTTCAAGGACGAGGACTGTCTTCCTCTCTTTCGTCCTCTAAATCACAAAATCAATCCTCGTCCCCAGAATCATCTTTAGTGAATAACTCATCTAAAGCCTCTTCAACTGTCATATAGGCAACCAGTGTCAACAAAATCAAAGAGAACAAGAGCAATGCAAGGCGTGGCATATGCCCGGGGGCGAGCACAATGAGTTGGTATATTACGAAAATGAAGTGTTTTCAGACAACCCCGGGCAGCTGGTGTCATAGCTGACTAGGTTTAGTAGACATCGTGAAAGAGTTATTGGTCTGTAATGCCCGCTGTACACGTTATCTTTTTCTACCCACATAAAAAGTTACATTGTTACTACTCAAAGCGTTTTCGTTAAAATGAGCGGAAAACGAAAAGTTTACAGACGGCTAATGGATGCATCCTTGCTAGGGGTAACCACCATAAAAACTTGCCAAAGTTACACTCTAACACCCAATTTTTGCAATTTGATCTCGGTGACCTTAAAAAGAAGATCAAATCCAAAAATCATAAGACACATGATGTATCCTTGCTAAGAGTCCCTGCAATAAAAATTTCAGCGAAAAAAAAAGTCATTAATAAGCGAGATATTGCACGTCCTACTTTTTCTGTTTTGACCCACTGGTGGCCAAATCAAGAATCAGATCAGGCCAAAATTCGGTGTCAGAGATTATCTGATAAAGGGGGTTACATGTACCAACTTTCAAGTTCATAGCTTCAGCAGTTAAGAAACGTGCCATAGTTACACTCTAATGGCCAATTTACGCCATTTGACCTCTGTGACCAAGAAAAGGAGGTCAAATCCAAAAATCGTAGGACATGTGGTGTATCCTTGCTAGAAGTCCCTGCCATAAAAATTTTATCGAAAACAATTCACTCAAATAAGCAAGATATTGCACCTCTTACTTTTTCCATTATGGCCCCCTGGTGGCCGAATAAAGAATCAGATCGGGCCATAGCTTCAGCAGTTAAGAAACGTGCCATAGTTACACTCTAATGGCCAATTTACGCCATTTGACCTCTGTGACCAAGAAAAGGAGGTCAAATCCAAAAATCGTAGGACATGTGGTGTATCCTTGCTAGAAGTCCCTGCCATAAAAATTTTATCGAAAACAATTCACTCAAATAAGCAAGATATTGCACTTCTTACTTTTTCCATTATGGCCCCCTGGTGGCCGAATAAAGAATCAGATCGGGCCAAAATTCGGCATCAGAGGTTATCTGATTTAGGGGGTTATATGCACCAAGTTTCAAGTTCATAGCTTTACTGGTTAAGAAACGTGCCATAATTTACACTCTAACGGCCAATTTACACCATATGACCTCTGTGACCTTGAAAAGTAGGTCAAATTGAAAACCCGTACGATATGTGATGTATTCTTCCTAAGAGTACCTACCATTTTATCGAAAACAAGTCATTTATAAGCGAGATATCACACTTTTTAGATTTCCACTTTTGGCCCCCTGGTGGCAATGTTGAGAATCAGATCAAACTGAAATTCAGCACCAGAGGCTATGTGATATAGGGGGTTATATGTATCAAGTTTCAAGTTCATAGCCCTAGCGGTTAAGATACGTGCCACTGTTTCTGAAACAGGATACGACGGACGACGTCGCCGCCGCCGCCGGACACAGCGCTATCGTATAGACTCCCCTTACGGTGAGCCAACAAGAGCTACGCCGAGAGAGCACATCATACGCCCGCCATAAGAGTAAAGGGTGGTTGGTCAGGGTGAAAAGTGTGTTTGCAATTGTACCGGGAAAATGCACTGCAGTACATGGAAAAGAAAAGAAATTGAGTTATCACACTCGAAACTTAATGAAGATGCTTTTTGGGCCCATATTAGTGACCTGCAAAGCAGGTTTGGTGGATCGATGGTGCGCAAACAGTGACTATACAAGATATAGAATTTCAGTAATTGCGCGACAATGAAAGGTAAGCGGAAACTGGATACAGGTCTTCGTGACCTTGACCTCTGACCTTTTGACCCCAAATCAATAGGCTTTTTGGGGCCTGTACCAGTGTCCTGCAAACCAGGTTTGGTGACTACACATGATATAGAATTTCAGTAATCGCGCGGACAATGAAAGGTAAGCGGAAGATGGAAACAGGTCTTGGTGACCTTGACCTTTGACCTTTTGACCTCCAAATCAATAGGCTTCTTAGGGCCTATACTAGTGCCCTGCAAACCAGGTTTGATGACTATACATGATGTAGAATTTCAGTAATCGCGTGGACAATGAAAATTTAACGGACAGACGGACGGCCCGACAGACGGACAGACAAACACCGAGCGCCATACCATAATACCCTCCGGAGTGGGTGTATAAAAATTAATTTGATCGGACGAACGGTTTTCCTCGAAATCGACGGAACACACCACCCTGGTGGCCATATTGACAATCAGAACGAGCCTGTTTTCAAAAGGAACCTTCCTCCAGTCATCCCCAACGTACATATCAAAAATAAATTTGATCGGACGAACGGTTCTCCTCGAAATTGACGGAAACTGATTTCAAGCACGACGCCCTGGTGGCCATATCGTCAATCGGAACGAGGCTGTTTTCAGAAGGAACCTTCCTCTAGTCACCCCCAACGTACATACCAAAAATGAATTTGATCTGATGAACGGTTCTCCTCGAAATTGACGGAAACGAATCTCAAGCACGCGTCCCTGGTGGCCATATTGACAATCGGGACGAGCCTGTTTTCGAAAGGAACCTTCCTTTGGTCACCCCCAACGTACATACCAAAAATGACTTTGATATGATGAACGGTTCTCCTCAAAATTGACGGAAACGAATTTCAAGCACGCGTCCCTGGTGGCCATATTGACAATCGGAATGAACCTGTTTTCGAAAGGAACCTTTCTCTAGTAAAAGTCAACCCCCCAAAAAAGTTTCGTGGTTATCGCTAAAAGCGTTCTCCTTAACATGAGTGGAAACGAAAAGTTTACAGACGCCTGACACCTGACGCCTGACGGACATCGGTAAAACATAATCCCTCCGCAATGCTTGATGCATTGGCAGGGGCATAAAAACCATGATCTTCTGTTGTAATTTTTTTCTGTCTGGGGGAAAAATCAGCAAGCGCTTGAAATTAAAGACAGCATTTTTTTTTTTTAATCTAAGCAGTATTGTACCCTTATTTCAAAATAATGCGCATCAATAGCATTTATTTCATCAACATCGAATTATATTTATTACCGGTCAATTTAGATGGAATTCCAGCAAGAAAACAAGAATTGTAATAGACCGGTTATAAATCAATTGGCGACTGCACATCTGATCCTGCACAAGGATTTCATTTCCTTGGTTGTAGAGGGGAATTTCCACCACCGTTCATCAAATCAGAATTGAAATATGAAGACATGCCTCAAATTTACATATTTCTTTGAAAAATCCTAATGCAATCACAGGGCATGAATTTAACCACTGCCACAGCTGCCATGGCAGTCGGTCATCCCCAAATGGCCTTCTTGCCCTCTCAATCTTCTATCACATTTTCCCATACCTAACGCCAAACTGGCTTTAAAATAACTGCCCTAATAATTTTTAACTGATCTTTTATCAGTCACAGAGAATACCTCCTCAAAAGCGCAAAGAAATCATCAAAAAAACTGTTCATGTGTTTTAGATGAAGCCAGAAATAAATAGTCTTCTTGCCATAGTAATTTCCCACAGATTCTGATAATTTGATCGCAAAACTCATAATAGTTTTACAGTTAAACTTCAGACAAGCCAATTCCAAAGGTTCAGCAAGAGAAAAGCAGTGAAAACAAGAAAGACTGCACACTACGAGGTGGGCAGTCTTAAAAGTATCAATTGTTAACCTACTATTATATTGATGTGAACGAGCGAACAATCGAGGCAGTTTTGTCAGTAAATTTTGATAAGCTGCTTAATACTGAACCAAAACACTAATCGAACCACAATTAATTAGCCTCCACTCACTGTTATTGGGTTGTAATAAATAGTAAACGTGTGACTGTTGTATCTAAAGAGCTGACTCAAAATTAATGTACATATCATAAAATATATTCAAATTTAAAATGGCGTTTCCGACAATTATGTTGGTATACCGTATACCTTAAACCACTTTGAGCATGTTTGCAAAACAAGCTCAAAACTGTCGGATATCCCATTAAATAACAGTTACAATGAATTAGAAAAGTTTTGATAACAGAGAAATATGATATCTAAGCATATTAACATTTGACCACAAAGCTCGAGACACTTTGCAAATTTCAGTTTCAGTTGTGCGGAATTGGCTTTGGTCAATGCTAGACCAGCGAGGGCTCTGTCCAAACACTTGTCTTTCCGAATGGGCAGTGGCTTTGATGTCAAATCGCACATTCCCTGGTGGCCCGACTATTTATAGAGAGACTCTGGGCAAGGTAAACAAATTGAGATAACACATTTCTCAGGAAAATGTTATCTCCGAGTGTCATACTTACCAGCTATTTGGAATATCTAATGACGAAAGACTTCATCATCTGAGAGATGATATTGTTAATGCCAACAGGAGCGCCAGCCCACCACTCATGTACCGCAGAGATGACACTCCTGTATGACATGATGGTTCTTGAAGCTGAATGCTCAAAGACAAAGAGATGATTGAGAATCTCTTCCAACTGGGCTCAGGATGCAGAGAGAAGACAGGACCCCCTGTCTTACATCCAGAAATAAAAAGCTTTTACCTTACTGTCATAACTTCTACGAGTAGAAGACCATTTGGCTTAAGAAACCCTGAAGAACATTGTGTTAGAGAAACTTCATTGACAAGGCCAATCTGCATGCAGCTAGGTTGAGGTGAAGCCATTTGTTGGGGGCTGACTTGGGAAATAGGAGCGAGACATAACTATATATGGCCCCTCCCTCTTGATCTCCATCAGAGTTGGAAACCATGGGCTGGAGGGCCAATTGGGGGCAATAAGAATCATGGTGCACCTGGAAGAAGCTGCCTTCTGAAACTTTCTGGGAAGGAGTGAAATTAAGGGAAAGATTCCAGACCTGTATATTGCCAAAGCATCTTTCGTCCAAGCCTGGGGCCTGGAACTGGAGAGATGAATAGTGGAAGATAAGAGATAAGAGTTCATCCTGTGCAAGAGAGTCAACTCAGCGGGAAATACCTTGTCTCTGCAACTCAACATGTTGGCAATCTCATTTTTCTTGCATGGAATGTGGATCAAGATCCCTCTGGTGCGACACCAATTGATGATGTCCCGAGGTTGATAACACAGAGGCCTTTCAATGATCTGACTAGACGTTCTTGAAAAAACACTACAATCAGAAAGACAATGTTCCCCATTCTCATGGTAGCAGGAAAAGATTATCCCTCCTTTCAGATCTATCTGGACCTCCAGGAATTCTAAGTGCTGGATCCAACTACTCAAACTTTATAAGGAAGCCCTCCTCTTCAATCCGCTTCAGGGTTCTGTCCCTTGCTTTGATCAGTGCAGCTGGAGAGGAAGCCAAGATGCCCCAATTGTCCAGGTAGGCATGGACTTAAAATGCTCGGTCTCCTCAGGATAGAGAGGACCACATTTGCCATGAGTGTGAAGACGAAGGGCGCAGAAAATAGGTCAAAGAGGGAGGGCTCTGAACTGGTAATCGTGATTTTCAAAATAAAAACTTAACCTCTTGAATCCCGGTGACCAACCGACTGGTCGGTCATTTTGAAATTTAAGTTTTTTTTTCCAAACGACCGACAGGTCGGTCTCAGTGATATTTTTATTCCCTTGAGTTGGGACGCTAGTTTATTGCTTGTTTTAGCGGGTTTGCTGTACAGTAGGGTCAGTTACAGCAATCCTGGGTAGATGGCGCCTCAGTACCGGACTTTGACAGTTGTATGCGGATGCTATACATCGTGAAAGTCAGACCCAATTCCGCAACCCCATGACCTCCCTGATATCCAGGGATTTTCAAGTTTTGGGATTCAAGAGGTTAAGATATCTCCTGTGGCCCTGTGGATGGGAAGGTGAAAGAAAGCTCTTGGTGGGAGTTTTAGATGGCCTAGGGTATTCCAAATGCAGTAGATCTAGCTTGTAAGCAGGACACAAAGGAGATAAGTCAGTATCAAAGATTTGATGAAAATGTCTAGCCATATGTACTCACCATTAAGGAAGTTGAAGTCCTCAGTTATCGAAGAGCGGCGACTTGCATTTCTGCTGCTGTGGCGACTTCCTGCACCACCACTAGAAGTCTGGCTACAGAACCAACGACTGAAGCGACTACCAATCGGTTGCAGGGCTTCATCCTCGGGAGCAATGGCACTCTAAAAATGATACGACAAATTACAAAGCATATCACTTGAGATTTCGAAACTGAATCAAACCTTCCATTTGAAAATTGAGAGCTGAACAGAAAAATTTCATCTGCAGAATATTTTCGCCAATTATACCAGTAAAGGTCCTGCTCACAAAAATGTTTTACTGTGAAAAACTCTCACTTTTCAGCTACTGGAAATCCATGTGATAAAAGAGATTGCGTGAATACCCAGCCAATTAGCATCGATGGGTGCAACACCCACTTAACAAAAGTGAATTTCACACCTCTTAAATGAGCTAGGCCTAATTAATATAGCTCAGTGGCACAACGGTTGCCCGTCGGCCTTGTGATCAAGAGGTCCGGGGTTCGATACCCAGCCAGTGCCCCTTTCTAACATTCAACTGGTCGAAAAGTCCTTGTGTGCGCTAGATTGTGGCTGCCATTGGTTCTCGAGAAATGCTTCAGATTAGGCTAGGTGATAAAGTTTGCGATTGTAAAGCACTTTGAGACAGTAGATAATACAGTGAAATGAAATGGCCAGGGCCATTGTGCTCACCTCATGTGGAGGAAAGATGGATGAAGAGCATGGTATTGTGTCATGTAGTGTTAGGTTTGATGAAGGTCCAAGCAATTACAATTTTCCCAAAATGGCCAATTTACAGTACATTCGACCTCTGTGACCTTGAAAAGTACGTCAAATCAAAAAAGACCCGGGTGACACATTGAATGGTTGTTAGAATTAGATGTTAGTATTAGATGATAAAATTGGTGTCAATCAGGCAGGTAACTAAGGAATAATAGCATTTTGAAGAATTTTAAATTTTGTCCCCTCCCTGGCGGCCAAAAGGCAAATCAGATCGGACCAAACTTTGGTACCTGAGATCACCTGACCAAGGGGTACATGTGTACTTAATTTCTGATCAATAGTCATTGCGGTTAAGAAACGTGCAATAGTTACGGCCCGACAGCCTATTTACGCCATTTGACCTCTGTGACCTTGAAAAGTAGGTCAAATAAAAACCTGTGCGACATATACTGTATGGTGGTTAGATGTAACTATGATATCAAATTGGTGGTAATCGGGAAAGAAGTTAAGGAATAATCACATTTTTAAGGTTTTTGGATTTTGCCCCCTAGTGGTCAAGTGGTGAATCATATTGGACCGAACTTCAGTCCCTGAGATCACCTGACTAGAAGGTACATGTGTACCAAATTTGGGATCAATAGTCATTGCAGTTTAGAAACGTTCCATAGTTACATCCTAACGGCCAATTGAGAAACAATACAAAAATTTATCTCAGGACCAAAATTTCACAAGAAGTTAACCCTTTCACTGCCAGTAGCTTCTAATTTTTAGCTACCTCACCTGCAGGTAGGTTTCTTTGTTTTAACATGATTTTGAGTATGGATATTTCTCCACCCTGTAGAGAGAAAGCCTCTGGAGATAGAGAAAAACAATGTATATAGAAGTTGTTCAGTGTTGCCTACTCTTCGAAATTGGACCATAGTTTGCCCTAACTTCCATACCGCCATCTTGAATTTATAATGAGGACGACAATTTTTTTGAAAAAACTATGTATATCCTGTGTGTCACTATACACACTCTCATTATCGCTAATTTGTTCCATCATATACATCAAAGTCAGGATCTAAATCATCATCATCGCCGAACTCCTCACCAGAGTCCGAATCGTTCACTATATCCAGCTCATCAAGGACCTCAGACACAGTCCAGTACGTTTTTCTACCCTGGATATTTCTTCCGTAAGAACCCCCTCTTTGTAGCCAATTTGATGGGTCCATTTTATCAAGCTTGCCTGGGGATTATGAGGGATCAGACGTTCAGTTTGTGTATCTCTGGAATTTCCATTTCCTGTGGAAATGTCATTTTATTAGTTCATACCTACCCAGGTCAGACTTTTGCATGTGTACTCTTATCAGACACACCTGAGGAAAAATTAATCTATTCATAATAGAAAAATGATTAGCTAGTTCACGTAGCTACAACAAGGCGGCGCCCCAATAAAGCCTCTGCCTCGTGAAAGCCGCCATTACTCAGTACTTATTACTCGAGCGCCAGAGAAAGTCCCGTTGCTGTGGGGACAGGCAGGGCGGGTAGTCTGACCTGGGTGGGTATGAACTAATAAAATGACATTTCCACTGCGATTCAAAATAAGGGGAACCCAAAAAAGGGAACCTCGGAATAACTCCCCAAGAGTCGGCTTAACCCTAAGACACCCGGACGGGGGGTATGCGAGGGCATGACAGCCCGGACAAATATCTATGTCCCCCCCCCCCCCCGCTCTTCTGAGACTCAGGTGGGAGGAAGAACTGGGAGAGAGAAATTCGACGAGTGGACTAGGCAGGGAAACACCTGGACCATGTGCTGAGCTGCGATAATTGGACCAAAAGACAGCTTACCATCTGTTAACGCAGAACAATCGCGCATATAATACTGGGAGAAGGTGATGTGGGAACTCCACTTAGCCGCATCTAAAACCTCGTTTAGCGCCACTCCCTTATACTCGGCCCAAGAAGTAGAGATGGCACGAACCTCGTGAGGCGTTATTGCGCCCAGGCAGCGAAGCTCCGGAGAAACGGGAGTAATAGAATAGGCCAGCCGGATGGTGGCCACTAACCACCTAGCGACTGTAGCAGAGGCCAAGTAAACCCCTCTCGATAAGACACAAAGAGGCGCTTCCTGCCGAGGCGAACGGCAGGTTCCTTCGTCTTATCAACATAGCACTTCAATGCCCGAACCCGACAGAGAGTTCTGGACTGGAGATCCCTAGAGACCGTAGCGGACAAGGAGGGGATGAAAACCGGCCGCCTGAAGGTGTATAGCGCCTGGTTCTTTGCAAGAAAACCTGGGACAAATTCTAGGACCGCGCCCCTCTCATTAAAAGCCAATTTATCTAGGCTAGGCATGGAGCTCGGACCGTCTCTGGGCCGTGGCCGAAGCCACGAGAAAAAACGGTCTTAAAAGTCAGATGTTTAAAATCTGCCTGGTGCATAGGCTCAAACGGGAACTTCATGAGAGCCCTAAGCACCAGCGAGAGATCCCATTTGGGGTTACGCTGAATGGAACGAGGACGCTCCAGAGACATATTGCGAAGCAAAGATGAGACAGCATCATCCCAAGACCGTTGTCAGGAATTGGTTAACTTTAAAGCATCCGAAATGGCAGAGCGATAGCACTTCACCCCCTGAACCGAAACTTCCGGACTGAATAAGAAATTCAAGAAGTCCAGGAAGTTGGGAAGAGAGGGAGCGACCGGAGAAACTCCGTGCTCCCTACACCAGTTTTGAAAAACATCCCACTTGCTGTCATATGAAGCAAGGGAAGACCTTCTCTGAGGCTGAGCGACTTTACGGATAACGTCTTCCAAAAAGCCTCTCGGAGGAACCACCCGATAGTCTCCATGCTTGAAGCCTGTAGAAAGAAGGGTCTTGATGACAGACCCAGCTGATCGCGTGATAAAACAGACGGTCCCATCCCGGCAGACAGCGGGGGTGGTCTGTCAGGAACTCCAGCAGGACCGGGAACCAAGCCTGGTCTGGCCAGCACGGGGCTATCAGACAAACTCTGACCAGAGAAGTGGCCACTTTGTTTAGTACCGGAAGCAACAGAGGGGTCGGCGGGAATACATAAACTTTCAAGCCGTCCCAGGAGGCCGACAGGCTGTCCACTCCCAAGGCCTCCTTGTCTGGAAGAGGCGAATAATACAGGGCGAATCTCTTCTTTAGGGGAGTCGATAACAAGTCCACAACCGGGACGTCCCCCATCCCCGCTTGGCGGGAGACCACTTCGCGGTGAAGGGTCCATTCCGTCTGGACCAGATGATCCGCCCTGCAAAGGACGTCGGCAAGGATGTTCCTCTTGCCTGGGATGTCCAAGCAACGAAAGAGCTGGAGGAGCTCGCAAGTGAGGTGACACAAAGTGTCAGACCTCGTCCCCCTTGTCTCCAGATAAAAGCGACCATTGTCGAATTGTCTGAGAAAAGAGAAACCCTGTGACCCCTTAACCGAGACGTGAAGGCCCTCACCGCCAGGATGACAGCCTGCATCTCGAGATATTGATCGAGAGGCGCGAATCCTCCACTGACCACGTGCCCTTGGTGGTCAGGTCCCCTTCGTTCAGATGGGCGCCCCAGCTATAGAGCAAGGCGTCCGTGAACAGGGACATCCGAGGGGACAGAGGACTGAGCTGCACTCAGCAGAGGAGCTCCGTTCCGGACCTCCAGACCTCCTCCAGGAGAGAATTCGGGAACGAAATTTGTCGATCGAGGGTACGAAAAGGGACGCAAAGTCGAGAGGAGGAGAAGCTGGAGGGAGCGCATGTACAGGCGGCCGAGAGGGACCTGGTTCGCCGCGAAATTGAGCAGGCCCAGCAGAGACAGAAACTGTCGAGCTGAGACGCTGTCTTGACGGCGAAATACCCTGACCAGGGATTGGATCTTGAGAATCCAGTCCGGCGGAGGGGACATGAGGCCCCTATCGTGTGCGAAAGCGCACACCCAGAAAGACATAGTCCTGAGATGGATCTAGCTCGGACTTGTCTAAATTTAAGAGCCACCCTGCTCGCCTGGTTGTCTGAAGCAGGAACTTTGCCTGCTTTCCCAGACGGCAAAGAGCCTGGTAACGAAGCAGCCAGTCGTCGAGATAGCAATGGAGCTTGAAGCCCATGGTGTGAAAAGGCGCGGCGAACGCCTTGACGACTGTAGTGAAAATAAGTGGCGCGGAAACCAGGCCGAAAGGAAGGGCCTGGAACTGATAGACCTTTCCCTTGAAGAAAAAAAACCGAAGGAAGGGTTGAAAATCTGGATGGATAGGAACGTGAAAATTTGCGTCCTGGAGATCCAGCGAGATTGCCCAATCGTTGGGCTGCACCGCAGCTGCTACCGACCTGTATGTCTCCATCTTGAAGCTGGGCACCCGAAGGAGCCGGTTCAAGCTGGTCAGATTGATGACCAGTCTCCACTTCCCCGACCTCTTGGGAACCAAGAAGATGTGGCTGTGAAAGCCTGGGAAGGAATAATTGTTCACCACCCTCACAGCCTCCTTCTGGAGGAGGGAGAGAACCTCTGTGTGCAGGGCTAGAGCCCTGGCAGGGTCTGGGAGGGGGACGACCGGGCATGGGATTGTCGTCGTCGTCGGGGGGATGAGAAAAGTCAAAGCCGACACCGTGGCGGAGCATGTCCGGCACGGGGGAGTCCTTTTGACACCACTGATCCCAAAAGGCCGCGAAATGGCGCAGCCTGCCCCCGAAGGGCGACATCTGTGTGGGCGCCACCTGTAGGTGCAGGAGGACAGACTAGAAAGATGATACCTGCCCGCGGACCAAGAAGAGGACCGCGGGCGGGGGGCGGCCTAAGGAGCCGAAGTAGTCTCCGTAAGGCAGTCCGACTGCATCTGGGCACCTAAGGTGTCCGGGATGGAGTCATGGAATAAGAAAGGGGCGGTCCTTAATGCCTACTGCAAAAACCGGGCACAGACCATGCTTAACCACTCAATAAGCAGGTCCCGGCGCTTAAGCACCGCGTTACCAGTCTGCTTCGCGACCAGACCACTGGCGTGCTGCAGAGACTGTTGGAGGGACAGGACAAGAATGCGCTAGTCCTCTGACACATCGGCTGCCAACGACCTGGACAGGGCACAGAGGGACAGGTCGGTGTACGTCAACACCGCCTGAGCCTCTTTGGCCAGGGCCTCATCGTTCTTCCTTGCCGGATGGAGACACGAGGACTTTGGGGGTACCAGCCCGGTGAGTTGAATATCGTCCTTAAGAGGAGACAAAGACACCGGATCAGATCCCGAGACTCGATAGTAATCAGGTCGTGTGTGCAATATCTCCCAGGAGCTTGGTTCCGTAATCCGCAGAAATCCGTGTTTTAGTAATGCCGCAATAATTAAGCAAAAATTGTTTAAGTTAGGTCTAATTATGACTAGTGCTAATTGCGTGGGGTATACACGCCGGCCTTCGTTGGGCCAAGTTGTTTGTAATGCCTCTGTGGAAACATGGCAACAATGACATGGATTTCATGCTAAAAGCAAGAGTTTTTTCGCTGCAGAATATTTTCGTGAGCCTGACCTACTCCCAAATTCGCAAAAATTATCCACACACGAAATTTTTCCATTCTACAGTATATAGTGCACAATATTTTGGAACTGTAAAATTGAATTTATTTGTAAAATTTACAGTGTTTATACTTTATATGGAATTTCAAATGTTCTGGAAGAGTGGATTTACAAAGAAGGCTTATCCTCATATGTCATAGATTTTTTAAAAGAGGATCACACGTCAACTGTGTTGCTATGTTGGCTATATTACAATGTCCATTGGTTGCACTTTATTGTAGAATGGGTTTGAGAAGTTTTGTACGGACTCCATAAAAGGGAAATGTCCGTGAAAGAGGATATACTACTGTACATGGTGACATCACTGAACTTACCACATCAAGTCCAGGAATAGTGTCGATGTTGAAGAATTCGTCAAAATTGAACTCCTGTGTTTGTGGAGAATGTTGACTCGGTGCTTCCACAATCACTGGAGGGTACAGCTGAGGGGGTTGAGCTTGCTGTTGACCAGGATAGTGAGCAGGATATGACCGGAGTGCCAGCGGTGGCGGTTGTTGCTGAATCGTGTGTGCTCTTTGCAAAAGTTGTCTCGGGGCAGATTGAAGTGTCTCCTGGTCTTCCTGCATGTCGCTTTGCTCTAAGTGAACACATGACGCTCCTGAAATAACAATTAAAATGACAAGCAAATGACCAGCAGATTTATTCTCTTAATTATTAGCCAATGAAATAGTCCAGGGACCATGTGTTCACCTCAGGTAATGTTAATGCATGTCATTTGCAGTGGATATAGTGAGAACAATTTTTGACTTGTTTTCGCCAGTTTGAATTCCATTGAATAATATTATCCTTCTCGGCTCAATGGCACAAAAGAAATTTACTGATACCATCCAAGTATAGCATTTTGGTTATAAAGTTGACATAATTTCAGGGTTATTGAAGAGTGTACATGTCACATAGAAATCTGCTCAACAGTTTAGGAGTAATAGCACTTCATTGGATTTTCAAGATGGCGGCCTGGCGGCCATATTTCTCATGAAATGAGCCTGAAAATTAGGGATATTGATCAGAGTACATAGATGCATAGTCACATGAAGTTTGGTTGCAATCCGATCATTAGTTTCAGAATGATAGGACTTTGTTTCATTTTCAAGATGGCCGCCTGGCGGCCATATTGGTTGATAGATTTGGCTGTTAATTTGTAACAATGTAAAGAGTACATAGATACATAATCACCTGAAATTTGGATGCAATCCGATCATTATTTTCAGAGTAATAAGTAATAAGATTTCGTTGATTTTTTAAGATGGCGGCCTTGCCGCCATACTTGCTATCGGATTAGACTCAAAATTGGGGATATTGTTAACAGTACATAGATACATGATCACATGAAATTTGATTGCAATCCAATCATTAGTTTTGGAGTAGTAGGACTTTGTTTAATTTTCAAGATGGCCGCCTACGGCCATATTGGTTGATGGATCAGGGATGCGATAGAGATTACATAGATATACAATCACATGAAATTTCGATGCAATCTGATCATTAGTTTCAGAGAAATAGGACTTTCTTTATTTTTTCAAGACAGCCGCCTGGAAGCCATATTTGATGTCCGAGTGGGCCAAATTTTGGGGTAGAATGGATACTTATCCACACAACATTAGAACCTTCATTTAGCAAACTTTGACCTCTGTGGCCTTTAAAAGTAGGTCAAATCAAAAACCCGCATGACATCTGATGTATACTTGCTTTCAGTACCCACCAAAACAATTTCATGAAAATCCGACCAAAATCACAGGTGGTATTGCATGTTTTATGTTTAAGCATTACGACACCTGGTGGCCAAACAAAGAATAACTTTGGAACAAAATTTGGTGTGTATCGCCCCAGGGCCCAAGGGTACATGTGTACCAAGTCCAGACCTCAAGCGGTTAAGAAACAGGCGCACTAACATACACCGTCGATGGACGATGACGATGTCAACGGACGCCACATCATCGCATAGGTCATAAGGTGAGCCGAAAATCATTAAATGAATTGAAGCAAATGTCTGCTTCTATTCAATCCTTCAACCACTATGTTAAGGCCTGGGAAACACTGGAATAAATGTCCTAGTAAAAAACGAAGAGGAAGAGTAACCAAAACATTAAATGTATCAAAATTACATACAAATAATGCACTATGTTCAGCTTGATTAGACCAGAATAGTGGAGGTAAAACTACATACCGTAACTGTAGTTTTAAGCAATGTCCACCTGCTTGACGAGATCGATTGACAACATACATTCCAAGATCACACACAGTGAATGTTCCTTGTGATATGACGCAAATAGGATGTTATGACCTTGACGTGCTGTGCAGATCCTGTCAGCCAATATCAAAAGGTCAACCCCACATGCTTTCCTCAAAGTGTTTGAAGCCAAATGCTTATTGACTATACAGATTATGAATGATCACGCATGAATCTAACGCAGCAGGTAGCCTTATAGCTTCAAAAAACTAGTTTAATTGCTCTGGGTCCACTCTAGGTAGCAAAGCGAGATTCATACCAAACATGCAAGGTGTATATTTTACTATCTACCAGGATGAAAAATATTTTCTATGCGTGACAGCACAACAGAGAAAACAGAAGACAGAATATCTCTTTGACTAGAGGCCTACGGCCAGAGAGCTTCGCTTGGTCCATTTAGTTGTACATATAACTTCATCATATAAAGAGCATGATTACGAATTGAGGGTTGTAACAGTAGGTTAATCTTACTAGTTGTGATGGTAAACCATGGACTGTCACAACCCAGTAGATGAACGGTCACAACCAGTAACTAGGACCATTGCACCAAATCCGTTGAAGTTCAGCCAGAGACAAACTAGTCCAGTCACAACATAGGGACAGCCAGTAAATGCTGTCTGGACCATTTATATATGATTTCCTTTGAGTCCAGTCAAGTCAAGTACAATGCAGTCAAGTCCATTCATGATCACCACTTTGAGGCAGGCAGTTAAGCAGTCTGGGCATTTACATCAAATCCTTTGAAGTTTACATCAAATTGATGATCAATCATTTATAAAGTGCAGGTTGAGACCAAGCAGCTCAGATGCATAGTCACAACCTAGGGACAACCAGTAACAGTCTAGGGCTTTACATCAATTCCTTTGAAGCGTACGTTGGTTGTGACGAACTAGTCCAGTGAACAAGGCCCAGCCTAGGTCGGGGGCAGTCTTTACATCAGAGACAACCAACTAGTAAGAGCAAGGTTACCGCAAATAAAGACAAACCAAAGCAAAGACACTTGTGTAGCATATCAAGGACACGTAGATTGATACTCCTATGTGTGCCACATCAAAGACATCTGGAATGCATGTTTTGTTTTTGTTTGATACAGCATAGATAAAACTAGACCGCAACCTCTCTGGGATAGACAGTTGTTTTCATGAGTCATACACAGCACAGATAAGACATGACCGCAATACCTCTCTGGACCATACACCACGTCAAAGATAACGATGCGAAGTCAACAGACGGCGCCACCGTCTTGGGAAATGTAAAAACGACATCGACAACTTCAGGTTTTTGTTGATATAAGCGACTAGCGGGAAAATGCACATGTGTTGTTATGTCACTATTGCATCTATTCGTAGAGTTATCCGCCACCTCTCTCCCCATGATTATTTCAACAACTTGTTGAAGGAGGTTGACACAGTTTTCTAACTTATCTCTATCCATGGTTATGATATACTAGTATGATTGATGATGTTGAAAAGAAAGGGGATCTCAAAATACGACAGTCTACTACGAATTGATGCAATAGTGACATAACAACACATGTGCATTTTCCCGCTAGTCGCTTATATCAACAAAAACCTGAAGTTGTCGATGTCGTTTTTACTTTTCCCAAGACGGTGGTGCCGTCTGTTGACTTCGCATCGTTATCTTTGACGTGGTGTATGGTCCAGAGAGGTATTGCGGTCATGTCTTATCTGTGCTGTGTATGGCTCATCAAACAAAAACAAAACATGCATTCCAGATGTCTTTGATGTGGCACACATAGGAGTATCAATCTACGTGTCCTTGAAATGCTACACAAGTGTCTGCTTTGGTTTGTCTTTATTTGCGGTAATAACCGCCCATACATGTGAGCACTGATGTTGAAAAGCCATTCGAGGTGCAAAGTGTTGGTTCTATGAGTGATATTCATCTCTTCTCTCTTGGTCATCTGTGTCTGAAATGCAGCTGTGGATCATGTACTGGTAAAACATTGAGAAAACACTTTAATTTTGCTAACCAAGTTATATAAGACTTACAGACACTAGTTAGGTGCTAATGATCAAGGAAATTCATTGATATGATTGAGAATATAGATTCAATACCTTTGATGATGATTTAGCAGGATTGTTACCTTGTATGCGTTCGTGTACATTTACACTGGGCGTGTATCTATTCGTGCTGTACAGTACATTTCTGCAGGGGAGATTGAGGGAGCGGAAAACGATCTTTAAAATGGTAAATTTCAGCACTCCTAACATGTTTATCGAGGTTTCAGCAATTATTTTCAGTGGAGGTATATCTTATGAGTATTATTGCAATGCAAGAAAACACGTAAAAATACAATAGAACTAAATATTTTATGCCAGTCCTACGAACTACTTACATGAGCGGTAGAATCTGTCATCATGGCGGCTTAACAGTCACAACCTCGAATCAGTACTACGCTGAATTAGTACCTTAACCTATTAATTGAGTCCCAAGGCAGGACAGCATCACGCATAAGTTACTACTATATTTGCCCACGGCGGAATGCCATCCCGCGCACCATGCCTTGTATGTTTGTTATCTTAACAGGTGCTGCCACCTTTTTTTGAAAATTAAACCAATATACTAGTGTTTCCAGTGGTCATCAACTTAATGATCCATCAATTTGCACTTAAAAACATGGCCGCATCCAAGAATGAGAAGCCACTGACTTTTGTTAAAAATACCGGGGGCATGGTATACCCCTGGGACTGAAAAGGTTAATCTCTTGGTCGGGGAATTATTCATATTCCGCAAGGCTTGTATCTCTTCCGCTACACACTAATGAATACCAAGTTTAAACTTTGGGGTGGTCACAATTATCAACATTTTCACAAGTGTACAGTGAGTACACTTATTGAGACCCCCCCCCCCCCCTCCATTGAGAATGTACAAAATAAAATATTGATTTTATTCAACAAAGATTTTATTCAAAAATAAAGTGAACAAGCTATACAAACAAGTTAGTTGTTGTTTTGATAAATGGCCAGGTCAGATAAAATTGTGCCACTGATAAACTATCATATAAAGTCCTTCTGACAAGTGTCCTAATCCTATTCACTATGTTTACCATTGGTAAACGTGTGGATATTTAGAAAATGACAATAGTCATTTTATGGCGGTCTGTACACCGCTGCTGGCTGCATTTTACAAACTAGAAATATATAACGCAATTGGAGCAAATTGCGAATGTATGCCCCCGCTCACACCACAAAAGTTTGAAGTGTGTCAAACCTCTAGTTCTTCAGTTAACAATCGGAATACCAAAATCTAAGTTGGCTGCTGGCAGCCATATTGGATTTTGGAACACGCCCAAAATTGATAGAGAGCATCCCCTGAATGACCACTGCACCACAAAAGTTTGAAGTGTGTCAAACCTCTAGTTCTTCAGTTAACAATCGGAATACCAAAATCTGAGTTGGCCTCTGGCAGCCATATTGAATTTTGGGTCAGGCCCAAAATCGACAGGGAACCTCCCCTACACAACCTCATCACACCACATAAGTTTCAGGTCTGTCACTCACTTGGTTCTTGAGTTACAGGTCGGAATGCGAAAAACCAAGTCGGGCCTGGCAGCCATCTTCGATTTCAGATCGGGCCCAAAATGGATAGGGAACCTCCCCTACACTAGGTAATAACACCACATACGTTTCAGGTCTGTCACTCACTCGGTTCTTAATTTACGGGGCGGAATACAAATCACCAAGTCGGGGACCTGGTGGCCATCATTGATTTCAGGTCTGGCCCAAAATTGATAGGGAACCTCCCCTACCATAGACCATTACACCACAAAAGTTTGAAGACTGTTGGACCTCTGGTTCTCCAGTTAACGAGCGGAATGCCAAAATCTAAGATGGTGGCTGGCGGCCATCTTTGATTTCGGGTCGGGCCCAAAATCGATAGGGAACCTCCCCTACCATAGACCATTACGCCACAAAAGTTTGAAGGCTGTTGGATCTCCGGTTCTCCAGTTAACGAGCCGAATGCGAAAATCTAAGATGGTGGCTGGTGGCCATCTTTGATTTCGGGTCAGGCCCAAAATCGATAGGGAACCTCCCCTACCATAGACCATCACACCACAAAAGTTTGAAGACTGTTGGACCTCTGGTTCTCTAGTAAACAAGCGGAATGCGAAAATCTAAGATGGCGGCTGGCGGCCATATTGGATTTTGGAACGCGCCAAAAAACAATAGGGGACCCTTTGACACACTAGGCCTACACCCCCTAAACATTTCAAGTCAGCCGAACAAGGGGTTCTTGAGTTATAGTCTGGAATTCAGTGCCAAGAAACCACCCAAGTACATAATGCCCCCACTTTAGCGGGAGCATAATGAATGCAAATAATCCCACTGAACAGCTTTAGTGGCATAGTGTTTGCTACACAACAAATCTCGATGTGAGGTATAATGCATATCATTATCAGCTATTGCGGGAATAACCACTCCTCAGACAGCGCTACTGTCGAATACCACGTGACTGAGATCGACCAATCAGATTTGAACAATGGTGACATCAGCACCAAGGAAGCGCGGTCGAATTGTAGATTACAAACAACAACTTTAAATAGGCCTGAAATACCAATATCCTCAGTAAAGGACAGCTCAGTGATTGTTCTCTGATGTAAATGTAATTCCAAGTACAGGTACTCAGGGATGTGATATGATTGTGTTGGACAGCACACTTCCTCGAGGAAGTGGATGCAGCTGCCCCCCCCCCCCCCCTTTGCCTCATACCCATGACACTGACCCACCATGCACCAATAAATATTACTTAATTTTAATGATATATGGCTATATGGCCAAGAAGCACTGAAAGCATAATGATGAAATTTGCATATTGCTTGACACAAGTTTTGTTATGAGCTCAGTCCATATACTGAAGCAGCAGGCAAGGCCTGAGGAAACCCCACCCAAAATACATTTCTAAGGAGGCAATGACCAATTTAAGGTTATGAAAGTGACTGCAACATATATCACTAACATCATTTAATTCGAAGAAGAAGTTGGCTTCTATTTCTCCATTTCCAATAAATATGCATGAGTAGCAATTACTTCACTCCTGGCTGATATTCCCTCACAAAGACACCCCCATGCACACTATAAATGTTCTTCCAATCAACCTCAAATTTCTCCTGGCAGTAGTCAACAGTGCTGCCATCTTATAAGTCGGGAACTGACCGCACTACTGCGCTTTTCAAGCTATCCAAGCTGGAAAAGCCCCAAAACACAAATTTTCTCAAATTTACACTACAAAATTTTGGCTAAGCATTACAAATCTTCGATCTATAGATGGAAACATCGAATTTTCTTCCAAATTGTTTGATTTTTCGTCTGCTGGTGCTTATATGTATATATAGAATCTTGCCAGAAGTCGGGAGATAATGATTTTTGCCTGCCCCCCCCCCCCTCGAGAATATTGATTGACTGAGTTGGCTAACGCATTTTGCAGTAGTCCGTTGAGAGCTTATTTAGCGCATGCGCACTGTCGATTAGTGACTAGGCCCGCAATAGCTGATAATGTATGGACGGATAATACAATGGGGCCTGACATGGTATCGGGGAATGAGGTAAATGAGTGGTATTCAATTCACAACTGCATGTTTCGGTACAAATCAATTAATTTTGCACCGAAATTAAATCGACATTTTTGTGTTTCTCTAGAAAGCGTACGCAGGCCATTGACCCCCCCCCCCCCCCGCGTACGGTTTGTAAATCTTCATAATTGTAAACGGCCCCTAAGCCAACACAAAAACATGCATTTCAGTGAAATATATAGGATTTCTGCGGAAGGTTTCGCTAGCTATATTACCTGGAGTCGAGCCTGCGTTGATATGTCCCTCTGTGACCATGAAAAGCTGGTCAAATCAAAAACCTGTAGGATATGTGATGCATATATCACTGAATATATTCATCTTCCATATGTGCATATACGGGCCCAAGATATAGGCCATGTTCCATTTTTAACGCAATTTCGATTCTTAATTTGCCCACCAGGGGGCTTTTTGTAAATGAAATGGCCAGGGCCATTGTGCTCACCTCATGTGGAGGAAAGATGGATGAAGAGCATGGTATTGTGTCATGTAGTATTAGGTTTGGTGTAGTTATTACAATTACAATTTCCCCAAAATGGCCAATTTACAGTACATTTGACCTCTGTGGCCTTGAAAAGTAGGTCAAATCAAAAAAAACCCGGATGACACATTGAATGCTTGTTAGAATTCGATGTACCCATGATATAAAATAGGTGCCAATCGGGCAAGTAATTAAGGAATAATAGCATTTTGAAGAATTTTGAAGAATTTTGGATTTGGCCCCCTCCCTGGAGGCCAAATGGAAAATCAGATCGGACCAAATATCGGTACCTGAGATCACCTGAACATGTGTACTTAATTTGTGATCAATAGTCATTGCGGTTAAAAAAGTGCCATAGTTACATCCTAACGGCCAATTTACGCCATTTGACCTCTGTGACCTTGTAGTAGGTCAAATCAAAAACACATATGATATGTGATGTATCCTTGCTAGGAGTACCTACCATAAATAATTTATTGTAAACGGATCATTAATAAGAGACATATCACACTTTTTATGTTTTCAGTTTTGGCCACCTGGTGGCCAAGTAATAAACCAGACCGACCGAAATTCAGTGTCAGAGTACCTCTGACCTAGGGGGTCATGTGTACAAAGTTTCAAGTTCATAAGCACTAGCAGTTATGAAACGTACCACGGGATACGACGGACGATGACGACGAAGACGGACGACGGACACAGGGCTATTGTATAGACTCGGTGAGCCAAAAATTAAAATAGCTGTTTGTTACTCATGCTTTGAGCTAGGGGGCTCCAATTTTTATCACAGGTACATCTATTGAGGATACATTATATATAATACAGGTTTTTGATTTGGCCTTGTGTTAAGGGAAAACTAGGTCAAATGGCAGAAAATCACCAATTCCTTAATGGTGCCCTTGGTGGTCATGTCCCCTTCGTTCAGATGGGCGCCCCAGCCATAGCGGGAGGCGTCCGTGAACAGGGACATCGAAGGGGACAGAGGACTGAGCTGCACTCCGCGGAGGAGCTCCGTACCGGACCCCCAGAACTTCCAGACCTCCTCCAGGAGAGAATTCGGGAACGAAATTTGTCGATCAAGGGTACGAAAAGGGACGCAAAGTCGAGAGGAGGTCAATCATCAGGTACCCGTGTCATATTTCTTGTTCATATCTGCAATAAATTAATTTATTATTCATTGATCGTGGGCATTCAAATATGCAAATTATAAAGCATTATCTGTACACAATTGTATCATCGTTGCCCAGGATGTTATGGTTCAAAAATATCTGTTGCTGCATTTTATCAGAGCACAACGGAGTTGTGGGTGCAACATGGCCATCTAGCTTCAACATTGATGAACCCAAAATGTGCATCAAAAACAACCTGCACATTGATAGAATACCAGCTTCCTCTGTTTACATATATCTCTATCCGTGAAACGACGGTCCTAGAATCCAAATACCTTGTATGCATACGATCGACCACACCGATAACATAGTGAAATCGAGGAATCTGGCAATAAAAACATATAATTGAGGAATGTCATCTTGTTTCGGAAATTTGGATTAGTGAGGTTCTTACCTCCGCAGTTACTCGACTCATGGTTGGTTAGGGAATGTGGACAGTATCACAAGTAACCTGTTGGAATGATCCGCAAGCGTAAAAATTGTAAAACCGAAGAGTCGCAAGCACCTTCCTGATCCAACCGATATCGCTGATATAAAGTCGTTTTAGAAGTCCAGTGGATGAAGGTGATCATGAAAAAAAACCTTTCCCTGCGAATTGCACGCCTGTGTGCAATTTCATGTTGCCAAGCCAACACCAATAAAATAATTTCCGACGACCGCAATGCTCAAAATGAACTGAAAGAACCAGTCCACTTAGAGTTATGACTGCCCCGGAGGTGTCTCAAATCTAAGATTCAATTTGAGTGGTCCACATGACTTAAACATGTTTATGAATATGACTTATCTTAAGTAAGTACCCACCTGAACGCAAGATGCATTTTAGGTGCCCCATTTTGACTTACGTACCTTCATGAAAACGGTCACTGGAGGCCAAGTCGAGAATCAGTTTGGACTGAAATTCGTTGTCAAAGGTAATATGACCTGGGGATCCGGTGCACAAAGTTTCATGTTCATAGCTCTAGCGGTTAAGAAACGTACCATAGTTACACTCAAACGGACAATTAACACCATTTGACCTCTGTGACCTTGAAAACTAGGTCAAATCAAAACCCCATCAGATATGTGATGTATCCTTCCTCGGAGTACCTAAAATAAAAATATCATCGAAAACTAGTCACTGATAAGAAAGATATTGCACTTTTTACCTTTTTTATATTTGGCCCCTGGTTACCAAGTCAAGAATCAGATCAGACCGAAATTTGGTGTCAAGAGGGGTGACAAGACATAGGGAGTCAGGTGAAATGAATTTCAAGTTCATAGTTTTAGCGGGTAAGAAACGACAAACGGGCAACAGTTACACTCAAATGGCAAATTGAAATTTAGGTCAAATCAAAAACCCAAAGGATATATGATGTATCCTTGCTCTGAGTACCAACAATAAAAATATCATTGAAAGCAAGTCACTATTAAGCGAGATATTGAACTTTTCACCTTTTTTCTAGTTTTGGTCCCCTGGTGGCCAAGTCGAGAGAATCAGAGCAGACCGTAATTATATGGCGTAGGGAGTCATGCGTACTAAATTTCAAATTCTTAGCTTTAGCGGTTAAGAAACGTGCCATAGTTACACTCAACAGCCAATTTTTATCACACTTTTTATATTTCCACTCTTGGCACCCTGGTGGCCAAGTCAAGAATCAGATCTGACCAAAATTCAGTGTCGACTCCTGGCCAGGGCGGGGGGGGGGGGGGACTGTGTACAAAGTTTCAAATTCATAGCCATAGCGGACAAAGATCATGCCATAATTCTTGAAACAGGATACAGACATCAACGACGGACACTGCGGAATTGTATAGACTCCCCTACGGTGAGCCAAAAATGGACACAAGGTCATTTTCCCTACTCGGTACACGGCAGTCGTGGAAATAACCCGTCAATTAGAAAAGTTGTATTTATAAGCTCACCCTTCCCCATGAGAAAGCCAAATTGTAAAATTATAGAACGTTATTGACAAATATGGCGTTTTTCGCCAAAATTCATGTGTGTACGTTTTATATATTTATTGCAATTTATTTCTTAGTTTTGAGGATAATTTCGATGTCGGGAAATTTATTCTTAGAATTGCGTTATTGATTTTCGTAAAACTTCCAATATACTTCCATATGAGTGCAGATCTGCCTTTCTCCATTGAAGTGCTGGTTGTGTTTTGATAAGCATCAACTCCTCCCAACAAAATTGCGTCCAGTTCCTAATGTTTAAAAGGATTCTGCACATTCTAAGCCATCTTAGCTAGGCAGAATGCAGTCACTTCATTCTCATTAGCCATTCGCGAAAATAACACTCAACCCAATCCAATTGTGACCTTAAGGTCGATCGGTTTGTTTTTTTCCAAAAATGAATTCCCTTATTTCACGAAAATATTCAGCTGCGAATACATCTCCATCGTTGGACAATCGTGAAAATTTTATGCCACAAAAATTTTCTATTCTACGGTAATCAAATTTGAACAAGAGCAACGGAAGGCATGGCATATGCCCCCGTGAGCACATTGAGTTGGTGTATTAGGTAAGTGAAGTGTTTTTCAGACAACCCCGGGCAGCTGGTGTCATAGCTGACTGGTTTAGTTGACATCGTGAAAGAGTTATTGGTCTGTAATGTCCGCTGTACACGTTTTCTTTTTCTACCCAATTAAAAAGTTACATTGTTATTACTTAAAGCGTTCTCATTAAAATGGGCGGAAACGAAAAGATTACAGACGGCTAATGGATGCACAGACGGCCCGACGCACGGACAGGACGAACGGACATCAGTAAAACATAATGCTTCCGCAATGCATTACGAATTGGCGGGGCATAAAAAGAATTTGATCAGAAAAATGTTTCTCGCAATTGACGGAAACCGATTTCAAGCACGTCACCCTGGTGGCCATATTGACAATTGAAACAAGCCTGTTTTCGAAAGGAACCTTCCTCTAGTCACCCCCAACGTACATACCAACAAGAAGCACGCCGGGCGTGGCAAATAACCAGGTTTTTGAAGTGAAATTGTGAATAAAGTGAGGTGGAGGCTAAAATGAAGAAGTGTTTTTAGTAAATTAGATTTCGGGAAAGACTTAACCGAGCATGCTCATATTTGATATGTTGGTCGTTCTTGATGATTTCTACCTGAATGGGAATATTTGGTTTAATGTGGCTTCCAATATGGTAGCAAGGTGGTTTGATCTGACTTGTAATATGGTAGCCTGGTCACGAGGTGAACTCCATGGGTGTCCCTCCGGCTGTGGTTTGGTGAAAACAGAGCAGGCAGAGGGATGCGCGCAGCCCGGGATATGGAAGTGTAAAAAATGATTTATATGTAGTTACCTGATGGGTTAGAATGAAGGAGAGGAAATGAAGTTTAATTACCTGGTATATATGGTTGGCATCAGTAACAGTTTAGAGTTGTAACCATATCATTTTGTGGTCACTCCAATATGTTTCTAGGACGCCCGACTGATATTCTTTCATTGAGGTATATATATGATCTAGTCCTGAGTGATAATCAGTTGTTTCTTGTAACCCTGTTGATTTTGCATTGAAATTTGCATGTAGGTATTGTTGAAGAGTGTTTACATTGGCACATTTTAAGTGGTCCATGTCGAAGTCTCCTAATAATATCATGTTGGGTGTTGAGAGTGGAAGGTTTGCCATTGCTTGCTTGACTTTGGTAACACTGCCTGGAGAGTGGCAGTAAATTGTCACAAGGTCTATGTTCTGTTGGGGATGAGTGATTGTAAGATGGATGGCTTCTTAACCTGATGAAACATATTGGTGAGATGGGTTGATAGACACATGTGGCTTTAGGTAGATGAAGATCCCACAGTGTGGGCGATGATCCTTTTGTGTACAGTGGTAAACTGGGAGAGGGGGCAAAAATTATGGAATGTTGTACTCATCCATTGAATCAGTGTCAAGTGCCCATGTTTCCTGAATGATGAGGACATCTGTACTCTTGATTCTGTGATCAGAGTTTAAGTCTCTGATATGTTTATGCAGTGACCGTGCATTATGACACACTATCAGCAGTGTGTCATCTGTTATTGGAGGGAATGTGGCAATGCTGAGTTGTCTGTCTGTTCGGAGAAGCTTTATTTCTTTTTTGACTCTTTCGTCAACTTTGATTTTTGATGTGGGAAAGTTCAAAAGATGTAGACCTTGGAGTATTTTCCCTTCAAACGAGATGATCACTTCTGTGAGAGACACACCTTGGGATTTGTGAATGGTGATTGATGCAGCTGGTTTGATGGGAAATTGTCAGCGCATTACTCTTAACATTTTTGTACTTTCCAACTTGAAACTGCCGCCTGACTTGAAATAGTGGAGTCCAGCGTCGATTGATGACAGTATTTGGAGCATACAAATGTTTGTTTCTATGCCTAGCAGCTTCACCAATTTCTGGATCGGTGTAAGTGACCCACAGAACACTTCGATGACTTTGGGGTCACACTGACTGGTGGCCATATTGGATGTCCGATCAGCCTGAAAATTGGGAGTTTAGAAGGCATTCATCTAGTACACGTTTATGCAAGGTATGAAGTTGGTAGCTGAAGTAACAACAAACCGTGCCAAGTTCGTAACCCTGCCGAACATTGACCTCTGTGACCTTAAAATATTAGGTCAAATCAAAAAGCTGTGTGGCATATACTGTATGGTGGTTAGATGTACCCATGATATCAAATTGGTGGCAATCTGGTGAGTGGATAAGCAACAATCGCATTTTTAAGGTTTTTGGATTTTGTCCCCTGGTGGCCAAGTGGTGAATCAGACTGGAACGAACTTCGGTCCCTGAGATTACCTGACCTAGGGATACATGTATATGAAATTTGAGATCAATAGTCATTGCAGTTTAGAAACATGCCATAGTTACAGCCTAACAACCAATTTACGCCATTTGACCTCTGTGACCTTGAAAAGAAGGTCAAATCAAAACCTGTACGATATGTGATGTATCCTTGCTAGGAGTACCTACCATAAACATTTTTATTGAAAACGGATCATTATTAATAAACATATTGCACTATTTGTGTTTTCTGTTTTTGCCCCCTGGTGGCCAAATCAAGAATCAAACCATGCTGAATATCGAAAGGAAACAACGTCTTCTTACAAGCAACATGTCCAAAAAATTTCAAAAGAAAATCTCAAGTCGTTTTAAAGTTATCAGTGTGACGCCCGGACGCCCGACCGCCAGAATTTTCTTCGAAAACCTGGTTAAAAATGAATTTGATCCGACGAACGGTTCTCCTCGAAATTGATGGAAACCGATTTCAAGCACGCCGCCCTGGTGGCCATATTGACAATCTGGACGAGCCTGTTTTGGAAAGGAACCTTCCTCTCGTCACCCACAACGTACATAACAAAAATAAATTTGATCGGACAAACAGTTCTCCTCGAAATTGACGGAAACCAATTTCAAGCACGCTGCCCTGGTGGCCATATTGACAATCTGGACGAGCCTGTTTTGTTAGGAACTTTCCTCTAGTCACCCACAACGTACATAACAAAAATAAATTTCATCGGACAAACAGTTCTCCTCGAAATTGACGGAAACCAATTTCAAGCACGCCACCCTGGTGGCCATAATGAGAATCACAATGAGCCTGTTTTGGAAAGGAACCTTCCTCTAGTCACCCCCAACGTACATACAAAAAATGAATTTGATCGGACAAACAGTTCTCCTCGAAATTGACGCAAACCAATTTCAAGCACGCCGCCTGGAGGCCATAATGAGAACGAGCCCGTTTTACAAAGGAACCTTCCTTTAGTAAAGGTCAACCAACAAAAAAAGTTTCGTGGTTATTGCTAAAAGTGCTCTCCTTAATATAAGTGGGAACGAAAAGTTTACAGATGCCTGACATCCGACGCCTGACGCCTGACAATGCAGATTGGCACATATTTCGCAAACCTAATAATGTAATATATTAAATGAACTCATTATAATCTGGGCTTAGCCGATACTGGCAAGTGATGATGATATCGACAGATATCCTGCAAAAACTTACTCTGACGGTTTGTTTCTCCATGATCATCCTCACGGTAATCATCACCATCCTGGGAAGATTCATCCTCAAAGCCACGCAGTTCGATGGTGTCCGACTGCGAGTGAGGTCCCCCAGTGAACCACTCGGGCTCTTCTTCAATGGAGGCACGATTGGGACGACGAGCTAGAGGGAATGATACAAGACAGTGAAGTTAGGATAGAAACATAATCAAAGGAACATCAGGATGGCATCATTTCACTAACCTTGTGACAGCATCTAATGCTGGATGATACAACTCTTAAGGTTGGAATGGGGGGGGGGAACAAAATATATTATTACTGTCAAGAGGATATTCTCATGTACACTAAGCAACAGGGAGTATAAAAGTAGCTTATCTTTGATGCCAAGAATGATACAGTTGGTCTGATAATGCCAAAAAAGTCAAATCTGCTTTGGTGCAGGGTGTGGAAATTGAAAACGGCCCCATAAACAGACCAGAAGGTCATCTGGACCAGGAGTCAAAATTAGACCTGAATACTTACTTCCAGAAAATCTCCTGCACCCGTATTCCCTCTGAATCTGAATATGAAAAGATATTATATTACTAGGCACCAGCAGCCAAATTTTCAAAGTCATCATATGATATGGTGAAATTTAAAAGTAGTGAAATTTCTAAAAATTTGAAAGTTGACGTTGCTCTGGTTTCCACTGACCGCACATTTTTTAAAGGGAAGCTATGAGAATGATTCCCCATTCGACCAACAGTTACAACCCTAACATCTACGTAAACTGCGTATTCTTAAAAACAACTGTGGCTCTTGGTTTTATAAATAAACAAACATTAATGAGTGACATGGATGATTTTAATTGCTTATATTTCAATCAAGTATTTTAATCTGGTCTCTCCTCCAAACGGAGAGCCAATGACGTCATGGATGCAGCCATTGTGACAATCAGCTGTTCGAACAATAGCAAATGCTTGGAATGACAGATGACAGTTCTTCAATTTCTTCGGGTTCTTCATCGACGTCCGGCGATGAATCCTTCTATTACAACCGTGCATCAGCAGAAGAACGCGCAGGTCTAGTTCCCTATGTGTTTGAGCCAAGGTACCTGGGCAGAAAAAAGTCTGGAAACTTAGTGGAAACGAGTAGTACTCGCCTTGATGAAAAAACCCCACTGCATCCATGACGTCATTCGCCCGGGAGATTTGAACAAACATGGCTACCCCCGCAAACTGCTTATTAAATGCAATTTTCTGCACTATCTAGGAATATTCATCATATCCTTGCTGTCGAGTATTTGTTTGTCATGTAACTTGGTATGAATTTGTTTTAAAAAATATTTGATTTTGCTGCATCAATTTATTCCCATAGCTTCCCTTTCAACAAATCACATATAAGCATAACCTTCAAGCTAAATAAGCCTGAAAACACATTGAATCATCAAAAAACTCTGGTACTGTCATTTCCCATGCAATCATTTCTGCTCTCAAGAAGTCCATTGCAAACAAATAAAACAATCAGGATAGTCATGACTTGTTAACCAAACTTCAGAATCCAAGTCCATTAATTTCGAACTAGGGTACAAGTAGTGATACCAACTGGTGTCTGTTTGGCCATGTACACCCTTGCAAGAAAGTTTAAGGACACCAGCTTTTTTACAATTTTCTCAAAAACTACTGAGCCAACTGGAACCAAAGTTTTATCATATCCGGATAAACTTCTTGCGTATCATTTACAATAGGATTGGTTTCTATAGTAAATTAGGTAAAAACGTTATGACCCTTTTTCCAGAGGCATGTTTTTAAAACTTTTTTCTCTGCAGATTGTGTCTGCCGTTTTTTTGCAACATCATCTGGACACAATAACCAAAGCAACTTTAAGCACAGATTTGTTGTTAGAAAATTGTTGGAAAGCACCACTTTTTGAGGTTTTTGCCCAAAATATACTCCCAATTACCATGACTTTTCAGCAACATAATAACCCCTCAGACCAACTTGCTTACTGGCATCGTCTGCCTGTGAGTTTTGTAACTCCTATTGATATGGTATACACACTCTGGTCAGGAACTTTCTCCACTTGAATGAATCAGACTGTAACTGAACAGTGTCCTACCACAGTGTGTAGGCTGAACAAGTCAGGACAAGGCAGTAGGAACGATTCAAAAAATGTTTTACATGATGGAGTTCTTGTCATACTGAAGAATTTTTCGTTGCTACACCAAATTCTAAAAGCTAACTCAACTGGTGCACATTAGGTTCAACTTAAATTTCTAATGTGTATGGGAGGTTATAGACCCCCACATACTCCAGTGTTTACCGTCTCGTTCTGCTTCTGCATTTTTCTCTCTGTTATTGTGATCAAATTATTTTCAAAGTGTGGGGAGGGTGGGGCTATATATGGATGACTGTGGCCTTGGAATTTCATTGCGAACACTGCACTGTGACTTTGATGAGCAAAATAAGATAAAAAGATAATGATGCAGCACACAACTGTTTTTATTTTTATCACCTAAACTACAGCTCAAACAACTTCCAGATCAGCACGTAATATTCCATTCACTCAGAACAGTCAGTAGCGGGTCCGACCTCCTTCAGCATCAACGACTGCTTGCATCCGTCTTGGCATCGACTGCACTAACCCATCCAAATACTCTACCCCAAGCGAGTTCCATATTTCCCTAATTCGTTCCAACAGATTATCATTATTAAGCACTTCTTCATAATTAAAATTCTGGACATTATTCCCCAAGCATTTTCAATCGGGTTCATATCACAGCCCTTGGGAGGCCAGTCGATGACAGAATAGGGCTGCTCTTGCAGGCACACTGTAATATTTCTTGCCCTGTGGATAGGTCATTACAGCCAGATCCCGTTAGGTTGCAAAGGCAAATGCATTGATGCCTTGGCGTTTCTCTTTGAGTTGCCCGATGATTTTGGTATTAGGGTAATGAGGTGTAATCACAGATAGTCTAAACGCCTCTGGCATATCTGGCTGACTGCTTGCCACAGCAGGTGTTACCTATTTATATGCTGACAAGATATTGACTTTAGTAATGGTCAACGGTGTAACTTTTATGTGTTTGCTTTGTGGTTATGTTGGCTGAACTTTTGAAACAACTTTTTACCCCTTAGGACCATTCTTCTTAGGGGGTCATGTCATGCTACTGCTTAGAATGTGGTGTTGTTAAAGGGAATATCTCTAAGCAGCGATTATGAACGAGATTAAAATTTTTGGTTTTTGCGGGTTACTTTAAAAACTAAAATTAGAGCCAATATTACAGCCTTGCCTCTATCTCGACCTAACTTACAAATAGAACACATCCCTACAGCCTATATAATGTATGCTATTGCGTGGCCTACTTACTGACACAGACTCCCTGTAGCCAGGTCAGAACTATCCGTCCAATTTCAACTGAAGCTAAAAAAATTCCAATGCATCAGGTGTGGATATACTGCCTATCATCATGTGATGTCCAGTTTAGCATGAAGCATGCTGTTTCATCTTTACCTGTTCTGTTAACACACAGACCATGCAGACCTTGGCCTAGGAATTTTATGGTCAGTCTGGGGTGAAATCCCAAGGTGAACTTTAACAGTGACAAACAGGAATATTACTTCAAATCTGCCAAGGGTTTGTGGAGTGACTTAGCGATCTCAAAAGCTTGGGGGTCAAGATGTGGTCAACTCGGCCCTCCGTTTTCTAACTGTGCCATATGACTGATGTTTACACAGATTTATACTCATCCATGCTAATCCTAATAGTCCTCCCTGGGGCAGTGATCAGGCCACAACCACTGGTGACGCAATGGTGTGTAACTGTGGCGCAATTATGATCAGAATACAGTGGAGATTTTCTATGAGGATCTGCAGTGAATGACCTATAGATATGGCAGTGCAGTCCATGCGTTTACAAGTACGATCAAGGAATAAAGAAGGCAAAATGTGACTCCTGAGGGTTGAAAGTGGGTAGAAGGGGCTTGTGGTATTCGACTCAATGACTCGACGACGCGATGACTCGATGACGTGATCAAGTTGGAATCTTTTTAAAGAATATCACTGCTTGGACTGTAATTTATACATAGAATCATAAGTGGAGGAAAATAAAAAAGAACCGATCATTACCAACCCCTTTCCAGCTGTTTTCACCGTATCTAATCCGACCATTTTTCGTTTCCTACAAGTTCGCATTTTTGATAAAACCATGCGCCATGTTGCTATGCAAGCCACTGGTATCTTTACCGTCAATACAGCTGAATACACCTAAATATAGCTGGTTCAGATCAACCTCCTACCCAGGTTCTTTACGAGCAGAAGTTACAATGTTAAAATGACACGCGAGTTCCTGGAGACAAGGTTGGCTCTGGATATCCGTTCAGCACGGCAATATTAAATGTCCTATACACCTTTCCAGAAATGGGGCGCTGAGTGTCCGAAATAGTGATGTCATAAGGGGAAACTAGGCCTGTGGTGGAGGGACAAAGGAGATAGTCATGGTTGACCAACACACTTGAATGCCTTTAATGACGGACAATGGGGAAAAAGTTAGGCTAGTTCCAATGCAAGCCACCAATTTCGGAAAGCATGTAGAGGGGCTGATGTATGGGGGGGGGGGGCAGATGTCAAGGGACGGAAGAGAGACTGAGTGACTGAGTCTAAAAAACTGCACATATGCGAAATTCCGATTGTTGACAGACTACCACATGACATCTGACATTGGCCACTAGAAAGAAGCTTGTTTGTCAATTAAATCTCCGGTCATTTTGCATGCTATGAAACTTCCGCGAGTCCTTTAAATATCAAAATCAATCGCGGGGACCAATCTTCAGTGGCCATGGCTGGGAGGGGGGGGGCACATCCTTCCACATACCGTAGCTGGGTATGGGAAAGGCCGAGCTAAAACCTCTGCTGTTGCAGCGGTAGCCCGGAGACCAGGATCATGGGATTCCGTATTTTAGCAAAATCCATAGCAACGATCGCGTCATCGAGCCATCGCGTCGTCGAGTCATCGAGTCGAATACCACAAGCCGGTAGAAGGCCAAGGGTAGACGGGAGTGAAAACTCTGGCCTTATGATAGTCATCCTCGGTCACCTTGAAGCCACTATCACTATCAGGTTTTCAGTTCATTCATGACAGACTCCTTCATGAATATCATCATCTCTACCTCAGCTTACAATATTTGAACGAAATTTCATGGACATCAGATAGAAACCAATGCAGAAGCATACACTGCTTCTCTGCATCAAAATCATTGAAGATATATAGCAACTGTTCCTTGACCAATCTATGACACATCATTATATAACATCATGTAATGAACCCAGTAAGACAGGTAAACCTAACACAGCAGGTGGTGTCTGTAGTGCAATAGCAGATGTCTAGGATGAAGGCCGTGGAGTGCAATCAATTAGCTTATCTGCCCTATTATAAACATCCAGCTGAGAGGCATTCCACCTATTTTGCTCATCTTTCGCTAACAGGGTCTGGCTGTCATGTGACCTGAAAATGAATGTTGTAAGGAAGTAAAATCATTTATTATATATGTTAAGAATGCAGGTTGTCCCAATATGCTATGAATGGGAGAACAGCATGGTAAACCACAAACTCATGGGAAACTTTTATAACCTGCTTGGTTGACTGAAATTACTCCTGCCATACAAATTACAAAAAGGAATCAAAAAGTGGGTTAGCTCAGCTTTTGTGTTTGACCTTGGGAGAATTGAACATCTAGCCTGCAGCTTGTTCAAACTCATCAGAGCTGATTTTTATAAGGCCTACCTATCATGCTGATAAATGAATCCATCTGGGAAGTGATGGTGCATACATGGGAGACATCTGTCGAGGATCTCACGATGCTGTCTCTGGTTGAACCGTCCCCGTATCCTTTGAAGAGTTCTGTTGCCTCGGTCATTCATCCAGCCCTAGATTAATACTGTGATCCTCCCACTCCGCTGGCATGTCTTGATGTTGTTAGCATTGTAGTGTTTACCCTGAAGCCGACAGCACCATGTCTTCTAACCACAAATGAATTTTCGTCTATAAAAACTACTCTCCTCCATTGTTCTATTGTCCAATTAAGATGATTCTGAAAAGAAAATATGCCACTGATTATGTATTGATTTGGGGAATTCGGTGTTTGCAAGAACATGGAGATAATTTCATCTTGAACCACAGGGGAGAGGAAATGCCAGATTTCCAAGTCCGTCTCATTGTATTTTTTCAGTCATTTCAAACCCTGTATCTTTGATGACTCTAATAAAACAATTTTGGTGTCAAATTGAAACAAATGTTATAGCATAATTTTAGAAATTACACTTTGTATAAATCATCTTACTTGGGCAAATTGCAAGCGCTGTCTTCTATGGGCATCAGTTAGGACATCCTTCTTGGCAGCAATACGTCCAATCAAGTTTGCCTGTTGCAGCCACTCTCTTATTTCCCCCGGCTGATTCTTGTCCAATGCTGTTGCAGCTCAGCCTGGAGCTACGTTGGGCGGAGAAAGGGGTCTTGTTGGACTGGACGAACCAGTCCGATCTTGCCTCTCAGTTGTGGATATTGGCCTTCCTGCTCTCTCGCTCACTCTTGTGTTGCCATCTGTTTCTTGTCGCTTTACCCATGTGGACACAGCAGTCTTACTGCATCCTAAGTGGTCGCTACATGTTCTCTGAGTTCTCATATGCGATTTTTTTGCAAGTCTGTTAACTGGTTGTCTCCCCTATGCTTCATGGAGACATAAATCAGAATGGTCTCATATACAGAACAACTTGGAGAAACATTATTTTGTTTTGCAGTATCAGTAAGGCCATCTAACAAAAAAGTTGGTTCCCGTCCTTTTCCACAACAAAAAAAATCAGGGAAGAGGGGTTTTTTAGTGGAATATTCAGAACTTGGCAAGATTGTCAAAAGATAGAAACTTTTAGTACTCATATCAAAGAACTTTAATGATGTATAATAATTTGCAGATACAAAACAGGTGATTGTATACTGAGAAGCTATCAGGAACCATTGGGATACTATAGGTGGCGGTACCGGACATATAAATCCCCTATGTATGCGTTTTTTGGTGTTTGTTTTGGAAATAAAATATAACATTTTTGTTTTTGAAGAGCAAAAATTTTTTTTTGAAAAATAAAAAAACATTTGAGGCGGGTCGTATTTCAGGGACGGGCGGGGACGAGAACCAAATTAATCTTTTTAAGTGGCCTCAGCCAATGACCATCACATATTTATGTGGAATACAAAAAAAATGACACACGCCCCTACTGTAAATGCTAGTCTGAGCCATCCACTCAATCGCAAGTGAACTCATGTCCTGTGTATTTCAGCAACAAGCTAGGTCACTAAACCCTATCCATGCCTTAACAGTTAAAAGTAATGATTTGTTTCTGGGCTTCGGTGATTTTAAGTGCCTAGTTTTAGAAAAACGTCTTTCCTGTAGTGGATGGCTTAAAAGGAATGTTTACAGAAGAAAGAAACAGCACTGCAATTGGTTTGGCCTGTTGTCTGTGGTCAGGTAATCTGACATGGGTTAAGGCCCTGGCCCAAGTGCACATCATATTGTTTGATGTGGTCTGGTAATCTGACATGGGGTGAGGATTTGGCTGGAGTGCACATCAATCATTGTGACCAATAACCACTGTAATGATAATTGGGCCAGTGTCAAAAGGTGTCATCATGGCCAGCAAAATATCATTGAGAAAATGGCAAAAAACTGTATTTTTTCCGAAAAACCTTTGACCAAACTTACCAATTTTTGCTAGAAATTGCTTTTAGTTAAAGTGTCCAGATAACGTTGCAAAAAAACGGCTGAAAAATCTGCATACAAAAAAGTAAAAAAACCATGCCTCTGGAAAATCGGTCATAACGTTTTTACCTAATTGACAATAAAAACCAAACCTATTGTAAATGATAACCAAGAAGTTGATCCAGATATCATAAAACTTTGGTTCCAGTTGGCACAGTAGCTTTTGAGAAAATTGTAAAAAACTGGTGTCCTCAAACTTTCCGACAAGGGTGTACATGTAGTAAGCATACTACTACTAAACAGTAATGTACTTCTTCAATATGCAGAGAATGTTTTAGCTAATGCTTTGTGATTGGAAACATTCCACATTCTGCAGGTTGCAGTTGTCATGAGAAAGTTCGTATCCACTACAAATTTACTGGCGACAGTGGCTATATATGGAGATCCAGGTCAGTGGTACAAGTTCCTCCGTACACACTCCATGAAGTTCACCACAGCACTTTCTGGGGAGATAACCTTCACAACCTCTCCGATGGCACATTCCGTCTTTCCAAGGACGGTTATCCTCGTAGTACTCTGCGACCCTGGTACCTTGGACAGTAAACTTGAAGGATCAAAACTTTGACTCATCAACTGTGGTGTCAACACACTTCTGCTTCGTTCCAGGTTCACGGTCTGAAAATTTAAAAGATACCATGACTCCTTCAGTGTACACATGTACTATAAATGCAATCTGTTGCATGATTCATCTGTGAGTGTGTTGTGAGACTGATACTGCTGTAAGTTAGCAATTGCTTGTCGATGTACCCTAATGGGCTACTGTCATCATCATCATCATATCATACTGTCAGTGTCATGACAGTTGAACATGTTTAAGGTTGGTTTCTATTTGCTGCACTGGTACGATGAAGAGTGAATGAGTGTAAGTTTTCTGATTTACTTTCAAACTCACTATTAGTCTCATCTTCATTTTCAGATAATTGATCCTCATCTGAACCAGCAGAGCTGTCATAATCATTACCATTGCCTTTGTAGTCTGAAGAAAAGTATTCGTCATCGTCCATGCGGCTACTACTGGTATTAGCTTCAGGTTCTGCATCTTCATCAGCATTGGCACTGCCATCAGTTCGGGAAGAGCCTGGGAGTGAAAATTAAAACATTTAAGTTTCTTATTCAAATGTAGGCAAAGATGAAAGGGTTCCTATAATAATCAATATTACACCCCCAATCATTCCCAAAAACATTAGACAAGTCAGATGCGGGTTCATTTTCGTTGTCTGAAAAAGAAGGATTATAAGGCGATCAATTTTTAATGTTTTAACATTAGTGTAGCATTTTGAATGAATGAATTCTTGTTATTATTTATGAAGGTTACTTATTCATGGAATGAATGTCAACTCACCAGCTGCTGTGGTACCAGCCAAGGTTGCCAGGTAAGTCTTCGGATTCTTTTTGATCTTTTCACAGTTCAGCTTGAATGACTTCAACAGAGGATGTACTGTATTTCGGCATTCAGGGCTGCTATCTGTACTGTGATGGTCTTTAAATTATCTGGTTTGAAAGTCCTGTTGAGATCCTGAGGTGTGAGGCAATGTCACCATGATTATTCACCTTCTCAGTGAGGTCAGCCTTCCGTTTGACTGCTTTGGCCCTTTTCTCTTCAATCTTTCTCTGGACTGATGCGAGATGCTACTTCCTCTTAGCAATGACCTCTACTTCTGCATCTCAATGGGAGCGGGTTTCTTAGCTGAGAGTGACAAAAGGTGACTGTGTTCTGTTTTGCTCTTCTCAAGAAACCAAGAAGACAAGGTTCGATTTCGCTTCATTATGTTGATAAAGCACCTGTAATGGAGTGACACATGACGTCTCATAAACAGACTATAGTCAAGGTCCCCCAGGTTTTGTTCCACAGTTAGATCGGTGAGTTGGCAGTGTTTCATTTTCTCATGGATGGCTTGGTCATAAACATCATAGGACCTCCCACCTGGGAGAAAATCGTGAAGTTGACGGTCTGATACAGCCACGAATCCAGCAAACAAATTATGTAGCGTTTTCAAAAAAAGTTCTGGTTTCTTCACAGTTTGAGTACAGCATGCCATGATCTCTCAACCTTCAACGGCAAATTGGGGAATCACAGAGTCCAAAACACATGAAGCATCCATTGAGAACGGAACAAATTTCAAAAGTTGTTGAATCTGTTGCTTCTGTAGCTTTTCATCCGGGATGACTCACCCTGCTAGTGGCAGTAAGCTTCCCACGCATCTCTGCGTCCTGATTTGTCATCTCCCCGTGGCCCTGACACGTCGCATGCAGCTCTGATGAACCTCAAAATGGCTGACTCCCCAGGGGAAGAAAAATTCTTGAATTGGTTCAGTTTGTCCCTTCCTAGCTTTCCATCTCCAATTTCCTGCAGCAGCTGTTTCAATACCTTCTTACTCTCATGGTGGAGTCCCAGCAGAAAAGGAGAATTGCAGTAGATGAAATCAAGTCGCACGGTTTCATCACCAAGGACTTCTTTACGCTTTTTGTCGAACTCCCGATTGTATACTTTATTGACACTAGCTCTGTGTGACATTAGGGCAATCAGTTTCTGGATCAGCTCTATGAAAGTAACCTCCGTTTCCTTTACATTTGCTTCAAACTGGTAGACATTTGAAAGTTCTCTTAAAATACCTATGGCAGCATAAAGGAGTGTAGAGGCATCTTCTGTGTGCATCATCATATATCCCAAACTAAGGACAACCCCAACAGGGTAACCTGATTCCCGAGATACTTTCTGTGGTCCCTGCTGCTACCATCTGAATGCATTTCGCACATTGTATCTCTCATTTTGTAGTATTGAGTCTGCCAAGTGATATTTGGCTAGTACGTGGTCTCTGTCGGCAAAGCGCCAAATGCTTCAGATGGATGGCAAGTCCTTTAAGTCAACTTCACAGTCAAACAAACAACTAGCATTGCATTTATTTAATGGCTGATGCACAACTTCCAGCAGGAATGTTCATTTGACAACATCTCAATGTATATTTCCAGATTTTGTGACAAGTTTCCGATGTAGCCCAGCAGTGTTAAATATCCTCAATCTCAACAAGGTAGGAATCACACTCGGTTTTCATTTCACCCTTAAGTCAGCTATTTGTTGAGTGAAGATCGGATAGCGCTTCACGATGCGTACTGCACTCTGTTTGCGACCTCTTTATTTGGTCCTTCAAAAAACATATAACAAATTGACAGCCATTTTCCATGTGTTGCCCTATAATTTTCTCATTTTCAGTTACAGTTTTTCCTTGTTCTCGAAGTTTTCGTCCCTTTCTATCATTTTTCAATATTGTAGGCGTTCAGAGGAATTGTCCTAAACATCAGTCTGAAGTTTATTATGTTCTTTTAGCAAGGCTTTCAACTCCACATTTTTTTGCAATATTTCTCTGCTTAAGAGATCAGCCTGATTTGCAAGGGACAAACTTTCCTCTAAACACACCCTAAGTTGTTCCTTCAACTCTAGAGTTTTCCTTTTTGCTGTCCTCAGGTCTTCCCCTGAGTGTACGGAGGTCACGTACCTGGTTCATTGCTGCCAAATTTTTCCCAGGGTCAGACTCAATGTTGGCAACTGGACTGGCAGTGGGAGGCCGCTGAGGTGTATCACTTTGAATGTTGCCTTCAATACTTGTCAGTGCCTTGTAGATTAACTGTAACACCAACAGGTTCAGGATCAGCCATTGACTGTTTCCCATACATTCACCACAACCAACTCAGATAAACTCTCCCTGAAACGATCATAGTCACTTTTCCTATCTGCACTCTCTGTTCTTTGAATTTGATTCATTAGTTTTTGAATATCTATCCAAAATTGCTTTCAGGCTCATTTTGAGGTCTCTTTCACTGCGAGTACTGGCACCAAAACAATACACTATCAATTGCTATTGACCAAAATTCATTTTTTTCTTTTTGCAGAATTGAGCAAGGTCCACATCTTATCGATAGGTAAGAACAATTTCCGTCTCCACCAATCTTTCACCATGTTCTGAGATTGCACTATTTAAATCAAGTAAAGGATCACCCTCAAAAATGCTCAAGGTATCACAGCATGGTCCTAGAGAGGCTAACATCCGTGGGGTATCCAAAAATGAAACAAAGATTGCCACCCTTTGTCACTATTTGCTATGCTGCTTTGACACACATCTCGGCTTGATTGCGCAATTTCGATTGCTGTATTGTTGGTAACAGTTTGCTAAGATCCTCCGTTAACTCGTTCCAGGACTTTCCACAAGTGCTTCGGAGTAAGAAGAACTGGAGGAAGTCTGTTGTTGCAGCTGACAGCAGCAGGAGGTGTTACTCTCTGTCCACGACCAGTGGCTTCAAAATGGCATTTGATCACATCAAACTGGTCATCACCTGAAGTGAGAAAGTGAAAAGAGTAAGAAAGCTATATTGTGAGCTTGATGGCTATGAAACTGAAAGAATTCACACCATGCTAACATTACTTATCCAAAGGATAAGTAATGTTATTGATGATACTTTCTGATAAAATAGCGTATTATTTCAAATTCAGTCTTGCTCTGTTGTCTTTTGGCTTGTTTTGCCAACGAAGTTTTGAAGGGTTCTTCTCCTAAACTACAGAAATTCCCATTAAAACTCATCAAGAGGAATAGAGCACGTGGCTCTGTTTACCAACAACCAGACCAATTGACTAATCAGAGCAAAGAATTTGGTCATGTGACGAACCGTCACTGGCCCAGCTGCTCGTTAGTTCAAAGGGGTTGAAAGTAGGTCAAACATGACCAGAGTTTTGAAGGGTTTTCTCTCGAACTACTGGGTTGAATGGGGAGATACTTGCCTGAATGGAAAATAATTATTCAAAAATTGACATAATCTGCCTTATGTTTGACGATCTTGCCGTGAAATGAATTAAATTTGTTGCAAAGTGGGGGATCCAAGCAATCTCAATTGCTGATAGGAGACTGCCGGTAAAATCATCAAATATCTTCAAAAGGCATCAAAATGAATTCAACATCTGGACATAAGAAATATCTATTCAACCTATTCTTCCAATAACATTCTTCTTATTAAAATAAAAAGGTTTACTCACGTAAAGTGGCGAAATAGCCTCCAAAAAGTTGGCATCCTCCTGAACGCCAGTCTGGCTCCACATCACTAATTGACCAATCAGCGTAGATCGCATAGGAAAGTAGTACTTGAAAAAATCAATGCGTAGTCTCACTGTCCAGTAGGGGTGCTATCTGCGCAATCAGAATGCAGTTTCTCCGTTATTATGAATCAAATTGTTTCTGGCGAACATTCTGATGAACTTTGAGGCTCATATGTTCACCGGCATGGATAACGGAAAAGAAATAACCCGCTGAGCCGTGAAATATGGTGGACGCATGAAATTAAGATAAAAAAGACCCCAAAATCTTCAGACCCCCAAACCCAGAAAATATCATGGTCATGACCGGACAAAATTCTATGGATTTATGCCCTGGCGGTGGTCTTTCTGCCCAGCAAATATTAGGTTCGAGTGAGATATTGGGAAAAAGTTATATGAGTTTATGTCTAAAGAAAAATGGCTTAAAATCTATTAGTGGTGTGTAGAGTCAAGACCACCATTGATTTCTTAAGCCTTTTAGCAGTTCAATTGTCAATGTTTGACCGCGACACATCAAATACTGCGTGGGGTTGAGAATCTGAAATTTTGATATGATATTCCGGACAGTCGGGCAAGAACATAGTGAAAAGTAAACTGGTAGTTGACCACGGAAATGTTTTGATAATCGACAAATTAGACAGACATTAAAATTTCCACTCTTTTCAGCCAACTGGCAGAAAAATCTCAAAACACCAAATTAGCAAAATTCAAAATTAATTTTTTCATCAAACAATTTCTTTATATCTGTAGACTTGCCACAACAAATATTTTTTCAATACCTCTCCAAACATGTACTTGTGAGTTAAAAACATGCACTCGTCTAATTGACAGGCCTAGACCCTCCAACCTATGAATATTCAATGGTGGTATTGTCTCGTAGCCATCGGCGACATGGGAGCAGCCATCTTGGTTCGATGAGTCAATGTGGATTACGGGGATCTACTTTTGAAAACGAGGGCGCTACGTCGCCGTTGATTCAAGTTTCTCAATACAAAGTTCATTTTGAATTATTTTTTGCACTTTCCTTCGATACGAGATTTGTGGGGAGTTTTTTTTATGATTCTTGTAGTATATTCATGGCGAAATCAAGGCTCAACTTCGATTTAATTTTATGAGATGTTCTGGAATTTTTCTAATATGCAAATTGGGTACGAATCAAAAGCTGCTGATCTGTAGATGAATGTGAGATTTGTAAATATTCGCTTAGGTCAAGGGTGTTGCCGCAACGGGGGATTTCCCAGCACAGGCTGTGATCAGCCGAGTTTCTGATGCTAATTAGCAGTGCGTAATTAAGAAAGTGAGTAAACAATGGTTGTTTTTAATCTTTATTTTCAACACCAAACAGTTTACAAACTAACATGATGTTGGTATCACCAGAAAGAGAATGAAACGATCTTTTTGATGATCAAAAGATGGTTATTTTTGGCTGAAGTTTATTGACAATAAATGTGATGCGAATTTAGGCAAGCTTGGTGTATCTCAGACACAGCCATTGTTTCCAGCCATGTTTACCTGGGCTTGTTGGTACCTAATATTACACAGAGGTGAGTTCATGCCAAGTTAGAATAAACGTATGGGTTATCATAGTTAAAGGGAAGGGCCCGCCAAAAAATGGGGAGTTTTGGACGGCCCGGTCAAAACCTTAGGCGGGAATAAGGTTTCATTGATAAATATAAGGAGTTTCAAGGCCCCCAAATTACTTGAAAGGTTCAGTAGATACTGGCCTTTCATTGGTTTACCGTTTGCGTATCATTCACATACTCTCATCTTGAAAAATATGACAATATTTACGATCACGTTATTGATTTTTGCAACATTTTCGGTAACGCGCCCCTTGTGGATCTGTAAGGTACCATTCGGATGCTTGAAAAATTTTAGTGGCGTGGCTCCATCTGCTACAGCTGTCACCGGCCGGTGTTAGTCTCACGTCTTGGCGTCTGCACCACCCTTGGGGAACACCGCAATGCCGTTGGCGTACTGACGAGTCCAGCGTCTCTACAGGCTCCGACATTTGCCATGAGGAGTGACAGCTAGATCACTTGGCTGGAATGGCCCCATCTCCTCTTCACTCATATTCATTGCCGGCAATTCTGGCAAATATCTTGAGTCGTCATCGTTGTCAAACAAGTCTTGGATAATATGCTGCTCCATTTCTTCTGTACTGTTCGGATCAGGGGCCTCGCTCTCCACCGGCCCAGAATCCACCGGCGACTCGAAATCCATACTACTATTCTCTCCATTTTCCATTTTCTCCTCTCTCCAACTCACTACTATCGCTATTGACTGCGTAACATTCTTTCGCTATCATTGCTAACTTCATTTACTAGAACACTGGCCTCTTTGTAGCCGATTATGTAACCCATAGTGGAAACACCTGACATCGCCGCCCGGCATGATACACGTGCTACTGGCATATTTATAACTCGTAGTAAATAAGGTTGTAAAAATATGCAAATGAGATGCCGTATATGGAAACTATGACGTCACTAAGCAGTGCTTATTTCTGCTGCGGGTGGCGCTGTTGCTTGCTTCTGGAGGCGCTATTCAACCTCTTTAACCATTTTTTTCAAAACTGATAATCAGAAACTGTTTTCAAAATCTTAAGGCTACATGAGGCACTTCATAAATCCATTAAAATCCAACCAGCAGGGTGTCACCTATTCAAAAAAAATCTACGATTATTACAAATCTCCAAGTTGCTTACATATCACTTGACAGGAAACTACTCTAAAAGTCTTATGAATGAGAGTTGAGGCAGTTTTTTTTGTCATTGCCAAGAAAACAGAGTCAAATACGGTGGAAAGACAGTGCAGCCAAAATATTCTCAACATTCTGAACACTTATTAAAGTGCTATGAATTCTTGAAATAAACAATGCAAACTAACTGTGGCCGATAACTATTAGCATATCAATCAACCATTATCACCCACCCGTCACTAAATAAATATATTAAATTTCTCGTAAAAATTGTCTTTCGTTCAGCCCTTAAACTGCCTAACCTAAAACAAGAGCCAGTTCTTTAATTACTGGATCCACTCACCAATAAGATCCCAAACCGGACAATACCCGATTTGTACGCTGGGATGAGTCTAAAAAGCCGAACATAATAGTAGGCCTTTAGCAGCCATAAAAGTGGTAGGATATCTATTCAAGGGTCAACAACGTAATCGTCATAAATGGTAATGGCGGAGTAGTCATGACTCTGCAGCGGAACTTTTCATTTTGGATATCTTGTCTTCGTTTCTTCCAATTGGTCTATCTTCGTTTCTTCCAATTGGTCTATCAAAGACCAATTGGAAGAAACGAAGACAAGATATATCCGGTTTCGAAAGAGTTCTAATTGCTTTCGGATTTAGAGGTCTAGCCAAAATGGCAGTACCTGTGTTCAACCCTTCAGTCTGATGTAGGTCAATCTATAACGTACATGTGTACTCAATTTGTGATGAATAGGCCTAGTCAGTGCGGTTAAGAAGCTTGCCATAGTTACAGCCCAACGGCCAATTTACACCTTTTCACCTCTGTGACCATGAAGAGAAGGTAAAATTGAAAACCTGTGTCACATATATTGTATAGTGGTTAAATGATCATATCAAAAACACATATGATATGTGATGTATCCTTGGTAGGAGAACCTACCATAAAAAATTTATCGAAAACGAGTTACTCAAAGAGATATCACACTTTTTAGGTTTCCACTTCTGACTCCCTGGTGGCCAAGTCAAGAATCAGATTGAAACGAAATTCGATCTCAGAAGTGACATAACGAAGGGAGTCACGTGTGTCAAATTTCAATTTCATAGCTTTAGCAGCTATGAAACGTGCCATAGTTACACTCAAGCGGCCAATTTACACCATTTCACCTCTGTGACATTGAAGATGACGTCAAATCAAAAACCCATAGGATATGTCCAGTGTCCTTGCTTGAAGTACCTACCATAGAAATAATCATCGAAAACAAGTCACTAACTAGACTTGTGAAATTTGCTTGACAACAAATTTGATGGTCTCCACATGGAAAGGGAAAGTTCAGTGAAGAGGTCAAGGATAGAAATGTGGGAAGATTTTATTCGATTTGTAAGGGACCATCCATCTCTGTGTTGAATTGTTACCAAATGAGAATCTGAGTTGATGTGAATGTTGGAGGTGTTCTATTCCATTTCATCAGTTGGCTTCTAAAATGGAGCGAGCTGGTACTTAGGTGACTGTAAAAAGAGGTTTGCTCATGAATACAAACTGTCGTCTCTGTATTTTGATGAGAGCCAATTGATATCAAGAGTCACCTGATTGTACATAAAGGGATGGGTATTCATGAGCAGGCCTTTTGAAGAACTAAATCGAAATGAAGAGATATTGTTAATGTAATATTTATTTATTGCACTGAATGATTGGCCTGGCCAGCAGGTGATAGAGGAAGCTATTTACCTATTAGAAATGTGATCGTAAAAAACAACAACAGAACTAGACTGAGAAATTTGCCTACCAGCAAATTTGGTGGGCCCCAGAATTGTGGAGGAAGCAGTGGTACCTGATGATGGGTATCCATATGCATAAAGGGGAGGGGGATACGACGAGAGCAGAGAAATTACTATGTACGGATATAGATCATCCGACAATCGAAACTATATCATTTTTACGAAGCCTAGAGGTCCGACGTCAAGGGGCATGTACTAGGCCTATACTATAGTCTATAGAAATGCACTAACGTTAGAAACCCCAAAACACTACTCGCTACAAGTGTCATACGACCAAACACATTGATATAAGGACTACTAGGACTACAGGGAGTCTCATACGCCCTAGTGAGTTGATCGGGAACCAATCTATCAATGGTCTGCCTTGGCTTCAAATGCGCATGCATGAACCGAGTAAGTCGAGTTATAAGCCGAGTTAACTGTTTTATATGAGAATGCCAACACACGGATTGATCTTGGATTTTAGAAGTTCAGCACCGTGAGCAGCTCCTTGTTAAGGCCATGTCAGGTTCAGCGCGCCTCTTCAGATACATCAACTTCAAGTATTGAAAGTTGTGGTGAGCACATAAAAAGACCATGGTCACCTTAATTTGAAAATCCCTTCATAATCAAGGGCTAGCTCTGACTAAAACAACACCCGTAAACAATAGACCACCAATTTGACCCCAGCTCCTAACTGCGGGAAAACCCAAGTCCAGCAACCAAAAGTACCAAAAATACATTTTTGTTAACATTTGAACTGCACACATGCGTCTGTTTACAATTTCATTTCCCGCGAAATCTCGAAAATCAGGTGACCTGCAATCGTGGATTGAAAAAAACATTAACCTGGGTTCAGGTCAGCAGGTATACGTGCTGTTCCAATCATCCCCCTACAGCCAGCTGTTCAAAAGGTAATGTTATTCACCCCACAGGGAGTGCAGGTAATTGATTAAGCCCCTGCATAACTTAACAGCAATGGCTTGGCTTCTGTGAGTGGTAAGGAGAATTGACAGTGTCCGATTGAAAATCCCTCATTACTGCTCCGCTGAAGTAAATTTTTGAACAAAACCAAGACGTTGCATCAGGGTAAGGTGTCACCATCATTCATGCAAAATTTCAAGGCGATCCAACACCTCTAAGTGTGACTTCATTCGTCCCCCTTCCAGTATAATTATATAGATTTAGACCAGCGATGACGTCATTTCTGGTGATTCCCTACGTTGTCCAATGAGCGCTTTTTAAAGTGTGCCATTTGGCATGCATTAGCATGCAATGTATTTTATCAGCGCTGCCAATTGCCGAACAGAATGACGTAGCTCCGTCAATTTTGAATTAATTTTATGGGAGTAACATTTTTGTGTTGCTTGGAATGTCTACTCTTACTCATGTAAGAATCGTAGTACTAAAAACTAAAATGCAAACAGAATCATGCCGATTCAGTGCACATACTGTGGGAATTCTCCAATTCAAAATACATCGCGAACAGAGCGTGCACTTCTATTATCGTTTTCACAGAATTGTGGCCAAATTTTCAAGAACCAATTTCTGAAAGTCGTCCCTAAAGACCTTATGACTACCCACTGAAAGGAACTAGTGATAATATCGCCTACTTGACTTCTTTCTAGCAGAAAATTTGTTACTGTGTTGCAAAATCGATCTGCCATCTTTAGACTGGTCACAGTGGGTATGCTGAAATATAGCCTAGTTCCTTGGCCAATTCCATGCGCAGAATACAACTGCGCAACTATACGTCATAGCCCGGGCTTCTGAATCGTCAAAAATTAAGTTAAATGTGCCTGTAGCACCAACTGGCGGTGAAAACTAAACTAATTCCATTACAAGTAAAAACGAAAAATTTTCAAAAAATATTCGGCCAGATGTGAAAACAATATTTCCTCTGTGGACCAAGGTATAAAGGGAATGAAGTTTAAACTTCCCGATGACCTCATTCGCTTATTGTAGGTCGGATCACGCTGATTTTTGGTTTCTGAGTTCATCTTGGGTTACGCCTAATTTAGCAGCGTCAACGAAGTGTCTAGGACTTGCGGTTACGAAATGCCCAAAAGTGACACGGAAGGAAGGACAGACACCATTCCCTCAGTAATATTACCAGCTACACTGACCTTGTCAGCTGAGCTAAAAATTCAAACAGGTGTGTAGTTCATTGATGACACACCAATGGCAAGTCAATTTAGTTACTCTTTTAACTCGAGTAAGTGGTTAGATTAGATCAGATAGGGAAAAACACAGCATCGCGAATCAAACCGGGTGAAAGAAAAAAAGCAACACCTTTTGACCAAAGTCGTATTTTAATGAACCAAGATCGTATTATCATATTTGACCTTGATTTTCGATGAAAAATCTAATTATATGCAAAAATACTAGTTGGCAAGCCTGACAATGGTAGATCTCTTGAACTTGTTTGCTGAAAGAGGACCACCAGGGGCACCTGTTTGTAGGGTCACTGAATCCACTAGCCCCAACAAGTTAAAGCCCATCGGGTGCAAAATCCAAGGTTGCCGCTTGACAGACAAATTGGTTATGAAATCAGAACAAAATCAATAGGGCACCTCACCGACCCCTGCCCAGCATACTACAAAACATTCAAAGCCCTTCATGACTCATTCAGCACTTAAAGCGTTCGGAATGCAAAATCTAAGATGCCTGCCTAGCGGCTGTACCAGATGTTTGATGGTCCGGAAAATAGCTTGGCACCTACCAAGCACCCACACCGCAGCTTTATTAAACCAATCCGACGAAAAATCTCTGCGTACTTGTCTCCCTTGGACGCACACACGTACTGACGCACGCACATACAGACGCACGCATGTACAGACGCACGCACGTACTGACACACGCACGAAGGGCAAACCTATATCCCTGCTGAACTCTTTCGGTGGGATGATAAGTAAAAACTTACGGATAACAACATCGTTTGGACCTTAATACTTTTAGAAGTCAATGTTTGACCTAAGAGCATCCTCTGTGACTTTTTTAAAATTCAGGATGACCAGATGCCTGCTGCTGCTCTCTTTAAATGGTTTTTGAATACTGACCCTGTTACTGTCTCGTTCTCGGTTGTCACGATCTCTGTCCTCTTCACGGCGAAAGCGATCATTCCTTTCAAATCTCCTATCCCTCTCATCAAACCTGTCATTCCTATAGTCGTGATGTTCCCGATCCCTATCATGAGGAATGCGACCACTACCAATTCGACGCTGAACGTCTCGTCTCTCCCTGGAAAACAAATGAAGCCATCAGATTGCATTGCTGATGCAAATGAACAAGATGAAATGGCTCGCCATACTGCTGGCTGTCAGATTAATGTCAGGAATTCATTCATAAATGAGATGAATTGGTACAGCTTGCAGTAAAAAGATCCCTTTGTCAACTCTCTTGGATTGTTGGGGTGCCAAGTAACAAACAGAGTGTAAATCCACAACCTGTTGATTTCTATAATGACCCAAACTACAGGCACATGAAGATAATGAAAAGGCCAGGGGTAACTGTGCTCACCGTATAGATATTTGGTTGTTAGGAATTCATCCTGGTTAAGAAACATGCTACAAGTATAGTATAGGTCAAATCAAAAGTACCGGAGTACTGGAGTACCTACCATGAAAATACGGGTCATGCTAATTCCCGACCTACCCCGACTTTTCCCGACATTTCCCGACTTGCGAAAATGCTGCCAAAATATAGTGTATTAATCATCAGAATATTTATATTTGTACTGTTTACATACATATACAGCACGTCTGTTAATTTCAAGACTTTTGAACGATGCTAAGTTGAGCAAAGCAAGTTACATCTACCCAACCGACCGCAATTTTTCTGCAGGTCGGTAATCTTGGTTTGTTGTGGTTGTCGCTTCTTGTAAACTGTACATGCATACGGCCTTGTCTGAACCCAGCATAAATTAATTATTGGAGTTGATTTGCTCAACTTAGCATCGTTCAAAAGTCCTGAAATTAACAGACGTGCTGTATATGTATGTAAACAGTACAAATATAAATATTCTGATGATTAATACACTATATTTTGGCAGCATTTTCCGCGAGTCGGGAAATGTCAGGAAAAGTCGGGGTAGGTCGGGAATTAGCATGACCGTGAAAATACTATTGAAAACAAGTCACTAACTAGTATTGGGCAATTCGCCTAACAGCAAATTGCAGACCATATCCCTGGTGAAAGTATTTTGTCATGTTGAGAAATTAGGTTTGCACCAGGATATAACCAGATAAATCAGAGGCAAATAACCCTGAATAACCAGCTGAATTAGGTTGTGACAGTAGGTGCATCATAAATACTAGAATTAGCGATGGTTCTGGGACTGCAACAACTCAGCATATGGATGGTCAGAATCCAGCAGACAACAAGCAAATGTAATCTGAATCTCAACATCTTTCGTATCTTTTGATGAGTTTTCTGGTCGAGTGAGGGAAACCAGTTGGCCATCTGATATGGCTGGTGGGGATGAAAGCTCCCAATGTTGGGACGACCAATAAATGAGAGTTAAACATTGAATTCCTTTGAAGTGTAGGTTGTGACGAGTCAGGCCAGTTTGTGCATGATTACAACATAGGGGTAACTAGTTGCAACAATCCTTTTTTAGTGTAGATTGTGAGGGAATAGTCTTGATATTTCAATTAATTCCTTCGGTATGGTGCGACAAACCAGTCCAGTAGATATATACATGGTCATAGCATACGGCATCGAGACAACCAGTATGCAAGGTTACAGCCAGGCCCAAGGGGTATGACCGATCAGCACTAAGAGTAAAAACGTAACATGCAATAATATCTTTTTAAACGAACTGCCACAGTAGGTTTATTTATTCAGTCTTTTTGAAGTAAAAGTATTACAGTGAAAAAGAACGAAATACGGCTGGAATATTATACTGGTTTGTCTTCGGACGGCAAATTCAGCACTGCACCGATGTCAAGGTTAAGACGGTTATACGACTTTGCCTCATCATCTCCTCGTGGTCAAGGCTCCTATATCCGTGACTGATGCGGTCGCAGAACAGAACAGATGCTGATCATCCCCGTCACTGCGTCAGGCTGTAAAACAGAGCGAGGAAATATTTTAACTTCACCAGAAGTTTTATCATTCATTATTCAGACCAACAGACACTGACTACCTGCTAATAGTCTATGAATTTCATTGTCATAATTCAGAACAAACACTTATCACCTTTGCTGACAATATTTTCAGAAGGTGTGTATACATTCGTGTGTCCATTTACACTGCACGTGTATACGTGCTTTACTGTACATTTCTACAGGAGTGAGCAGGATGTACAGAAAAACGATCTCCAAAACTGTTGCTTTCAGCACTCGCGACACGTTAAGCGAGGTTTCAGCAATTATTTTCAGTGAAGGTATATCTCATGTGTAGAGTCTGGGTGATTTTGAGACATTCTTAGGTGTTTAAGGCGCACAGTTTGATGAAACTTGCCCGAATTCGTAATTTTTTTGATGAATGTATATCCGCCGTTGCGGGGATCTGGAAACTTTTGGATGACAAGTTTGCCTCAAAAGATGGACGTGCTCCCTATAATCACCCAAACTAACAGCGAATATATATTCTTAAGATCCTTTTCTTGACCTCTGATGAGTTAATTTTGTCTGATGCAGTGTTTCAACACATATTTGAGGGCGATTACAATCACGAAAAATTCACACTCACCCAGTCTAGAAAGCGTAGACGAAATGTCTGTTGGCTCTTCCATGTAGCGGGTATCCTCCCACCTGTTCAGGTCGGGACAGATCAACGTTGAGCAACTTGCCTAATCGGTAAAAACGCGGGAGGCAGTGCTATTACCGGAACGGTTCAGAACCGGCGATTTTCATCAAAAATCACCCGAAAACTAAAAAAGTAAGCAACGGCTGCGAAAATAAAGTACACGTTGTTCGTTAGCAGGTTATGAAACGTAACCGAACCACATTTCAGGTCGTTCCGTGCGGCAGTTTCGGAGATACGTGTCGAAAACCACATCCCTCGGGTCCTGGCGATCGGCTCAGTAAAAACAATAGACCATATCCACGGAGTTGTGGATATGGTCTAATAAAAGACACATTACACTTCTCACTTTTTCAGATTTAGCTCCCTGCTGGCCAATTCAAGGATCATATTGGATCGAGATTCGGCATCAGAAGTTATCAGAGGGTCATGTGTACCAAGATTCAAGCTCTTAGCTTAAGCCCTTAAGAAATGTGCCATTGTTACACTCAACTGGCCAATATTAATCATTTGACCTCTTTGACCTTGAAAAGTAGGTCAAATGAAAAAGTCATGCGATACGTGATGTATCCTTGCTTGGAGTACATACCAAATACTGAGAAAATAACCTTCTCACCTAACATTCATGTTCCAAGATGAAACAAATTTCTGGGAGAAAAAACGGGTGAAACAGAGATATCACAAATATTTATTTCAGGATCCATACAAGATGGAGACTTCATTGTTGAACTAGCACGTGACTTGCCTATGGTCAGCTGATTGAAATCAGCTAATCAGAATCAAGATGTCTCACCTAGCAACCAAAATTAAGGTATATTTCTAACTTGACCAAACTCCCTTGTACATCACTACATGCTTAATACATATCCAGAACTCGACACTGCACATTGGTATGGACTACAAGCAAGCACTATTTATAGATATACTGATAGGTATAATTATTATAAGTAAGCTGACGCTGTTGGTGTGTGTAGAACCAATGAATAGGGGGTATTAGACCAAGCAAGGGAAATATGTTGTCATGGTAGATATGTGCATTCCAAACAACTGTGAACAAGTCACTAATAAGCGAGATATTGCACTTTTTACCTTTTTTTAGTTTTGGCCCCCTGGTGGCCAATTCCAGAATCAAATCAGACCGAAATTCAGTATCAGAAGTTACATGACGTAGGGTGTCATGTGTAACAAATTGCTCAAGTTCATAACTTTAGCGGTTAAGAAACGTGCCATAGTTACACTCAAACAGCCAATTTACACTGATTCGGCATCAGAAGTTATCAGAGGGTCATGTGTACCAAGATTCAAGCTCTTAGCTTAAGCCCTTAAGAAATGTGCCATTGTTACACTCAACTGGCCAATATTAATCATTTGACCTCTTTGACCTTGAAAAGTAGGTCAAATGAAAAAGTCATGCGATACGTGATGTATCCTTGCTTGGAGTACATACCAAATACTGAGAAAATAACCTTCTCACCTAACATTCATGTTCCAAGATGAAACAAATTTCTGGGAGAAAAAACGGGTGAAACAGAGATATCACAAATATTTATTTCAGGATCCATACAAGATGGAGACTTCATTGTTGAACTAGCACGTGACTTGCCTATGGTCAGCTGATTGAAATCAGCTAATCAGAATCAAGATGTCTCACCTAGCAACCCAAATTAAGGTATATTTCTAACTTGACCAAACTCCCTTGTACATCACTACATGCTTAATACATATCCAGAACTCGACACTGCACATTGGTATGGACTACAAGCAAGCACTATTTATAGATATACTGATAGGTATAATTATTATAAGTAAGCTGACGCTGTTGGTGTGTGTAGAACCAATGAATAGGGGGTATTAGACCAAGCAAGGGAAATATGTTGTCATGGTAGATATGTGCATTCCAAACAACTGTGAACAAGTCACTAATAAGCGAGATATTGCACTTTTTACCTTTTTTTAGTTTTGGCCCCCTGGTGGCCAATTCCAGAATCAAATCAGACCGAAATTCAGTATCAGAAGTTACATGACGTAGGGTGTCATGTGTAACAAATTGCTCAAGTTCATAACTTTAGCGGTTAAGAAACGTGCCATAGTTACACTCAAACAGCCAATTTACACCATTTGACCTTCGTGACCTTGAAAATTAGGTCAAGTCCAAAACCCATATGATATGTGATGCATCCTTGCTAGGAGAACCTACCATAAAAATGTTATCAAAAACGAGGTACTCAGAGAGATATCACACTTTTTAGGTTTCCACAGATGGCGTGGTGGCTAGGTCAAGAAACAGAACGGACCAAAATTCAGTGTCAAGAGGCAACATGACATAGGTGGTCTTGTGTACCAAATTTCAACTACATAGCTCTAGCAGTTAAGAAACGTGCCATAGTTACACTCAAACGGCCAATTTACGTCATTTTCTAGCTCTTTTCCTGTTTGATGAGTTTTGGAACATTTTTGTGGTGTGTTGTCAGAAACAGAATCAATATTGTCCGATCACAAACCTGCTGCAATGTATCCAACTACAGATCAACTACAAAATGACTTAAAAGTGGAACAAAAACAGGCATCCGTCAAAGCTGAAGTGAACGCATCAAGACTACATGAAGAGGTGAAGAAGGGAAGGAAGAAATAATTAGAAATCGAAGACTGGCTGAAGTCAAGCAAAGTACCTCAAGAGTTAAGGCCTAAGAAAACTGAGCAGCCTAGGACTACACTTGGAGCAACCGCAGAACCTCGCGTAATGTTTAAGGACAAGCCCGAGGTAGTTCATCGTACTACAACAACAAGTATTCCGTACAAATCGCCAGTCAGTAGAACTGAAACTGCGCCATTTACTCAACACTTAGTCACACCAGGCTTGGTGAATCATGTGTTACCAGGTGAAGACTCTCAAGCTGATGCAAACTGTTATGTTTTGGATCCTGAATCACCTAATTGGGGGATGCGGCCGCCAATTGATGAATGGATTGATGAACTGTTGTGTGGACAGGAGACTGTGTTCCCAAGCAGACAACGTCAACTCAACCTGAAGATCATATGCTGGCAGCTTTAGTCAAGCTTGAGAGTTACAGAGGTCTACCCACAACAAGGATGCCAAACGAACCTACGTTGCCGCGAGCCAGGCTGTCAACAAAAACACCACACTGTCCTTCATACAGATAACAAGAGGCCCAAGGGCCTGGCGCTCAGCTGAGTTAATATCATTAATATCTTCCCAGTGTTAAGTTCATTATGCATGAAAATGGCATGCTCCATGGTATTTGATATCTTTTTGCGTTCACTACGGTACCAATGTTTTTGGTTGACATAATTATGCCACTGTTCATTCCTCAATCCTGACCATAATTCGGGTGAAATCATCGTATGAAAATATTTACCGAAACATGAAGTTTATGCCATGAATGAGGATACTCATTGTCATAGCCTCGTTTACAAGTACGAAGTATTTTCCCGCAAATATTCAAAACTGCTTGGCTCCTTGCCTGATGGAAATTGTAAATCATTTTTTTATCTATCAGGGGAAACAAGCTGATGATGATCAAATAAATCATTCATGAGAAATCGTTTGCATGACCAAGTTAATGCTAAACCTTTTCTTGTGCTCTACTGCGCCACCGTAGTTTTCTATTTAGACCAGCGATGACGTCATTTCTGGTGATTCCCTACGTTGTCCAATGAGCACTTTTTAAAATGTGCCATTTGATATTGTACAGTATGCAATGTATTTTTTCAGCGCTGCCAGTTGCCGAACAGAATGCCGTAGCTCCCTCAACTTCCCATCAATTTTTATGGGAGTGACATTATTGTATTGCTTAGAATGTCTGCTTTTTACTCATGAAAGAATCGTAGAACTAAAACTTAATAGGCGAACAGAATCATGCTGATTCACTGCACATACTGTGGGAATTCTCCACTTCAAAATACATCGGCGATGTCATCGCGAACAGAGCATGCACTTCTGATATCGTTTTCACAGAAATGTGGCCAAATTTTCAAGAACTAATTTCTGAAAGTAGTAGTCCCTAAAGACCTTATGACTACCACTGAAACGAACTGGTGATAATATCGCCTACCAGACTACTTTTTAAGCAGAAAATTGGGTACTTGAGTGTCATTGAGCTCCAAGCCTAAACAACATGCCGCCATTTTGTCTCCGCTTCGGTATTTCGTAGGCCGCTTATAATGCACCTTCTCAATTAAAACCAACATAATAAGGCCTTACATCGTTGATTGAATAGGAACACCACACAAAACACAATAAAGTGGGGGTACAATCGATTACGAAGCTGAAGTGAACAGTGATTTATTCCTGGCGCTACTGCTTTTGTTTAATTGTTGTGTAGCTGCCATGTTTTGAGAACTGGCAAATAGGAGACTTCATTGATGGCTGACGTCATCGGGCGGGAATTTGAATCGGCAGAAATAATTAAAAGGCAGGTAGCGCCCTCTCCTGTTAAAATTTTGAACTTTTTCTCAATAAAATAGATTTTCAAGAATTTTATCTCAATATTAGAGCATATTTCGACTAATTCTGCTGCTCCTAGGCCGATATAGGCCAGTTTCCTTCATGCACTCTCGCTCGCAGGAAGTAGGTCGAATGGCGACAAATTTTGTTTTGAAAGTAGAGTTTGACCAGAAGTATCCAGAAATGCAAAATTGAAGTCTCTAGGTCTTACGGTTACAAAATGTGCACCATGGGTTTTTACGGATGGACGGATGGATGGATGGATGGATGGATGGATGGATGGATGGATGGATGGATGGATGGACAGACGGACGCCACTGAACAACTTATTTGACAAGCTCGGCTGACTTACTCAGCTGAGCTAAAAAGGAAACTGCGAGGAACTACGAAAATATTGCCACCAAGGATAATCGAAAAGGTCTGGCACGCGCATATTTTCAACTTGTTAGGCTTAACTTAAGCGGAAAAAATGGAAGATGCATCCCTACCGTAGCTATGCTAGACTCCGACAGCGAGATAACTGTCATACGGAGTAATTGGCGAGGGATCTCGGTTTGAAAGGAAGACCTAAGGATCTTACGATCAAAACCCTAAATGGGGAATCGTCATTTAAATTGCAAACCGTGTCATTCAGCATGAAGCCTGCTGGTGAGGAATCCGCTAGAGAACTGCATGTCTGTGATGCATAGACAGTTGATATTGATGTTTTTCAATGCCCACCACAGCAAATATCGACAGCTTGGGATCACATCCATGGACTAGGTCTCACTGATATAGATGCCTCAGAAGTACAACTACTGATCGGGTTCCGCGTTCCCTTGGTGCACGTCCAGATTGACACGAAGATAGGAGATGAAACCGCACCCATTGCTGTGAGGACTCCGCCTGGGTGGATGCCGATGGGGCTGTCAGAGACTCATGATTCAGAAAATGCAGTCGCCAATATTAACTTCATCGCTAGTGAAGATTAGCAATTACATCAAGATGTTTAACGCTTTTGGCTGACTGAATCCTTTGGCGTCTCATGTACCAATGATAATCCACATTCTGCTGAAGACAAGAGAGCCATCACAATTCTAATGTCATTCTGCCAGTCAACAAACATGTCGCTGCCCATCGATACCATCTTTTAGAAAAGCACCTTAAAAAAGACTCTGAATTCAAGGCTCTTTACTTTGATACGCTGAATGGTTATATCGATTCGCCATCGCCGTCGGTCATCGAGGCTAAAAGGAGTTCACCAAAAACATGGTACATTCCACATCATGGCGTCATAAATCCAAATAAGCCTGGCAAGATGAGAGTGGTGTTCGATGCGACCTGTCAAGGGAAATCTCTGAATCGGAGCCTAATGACAGGGCCAGATCTGCTAAACAGTCTCTTTGGAGTACTTCAAAGGTTTACTTCAAACCAGATAGCAGTGTGTGAAGACGAGGAGGCGATGTTCCATATGGTTCGAGTGACGGAGATGCCCGACTCAGATGCCCGGATATTCCTGTGGAAGTGGGATGTTGATGCGCCAGAACCGCCAGACACCTACAAGATGCTTGTCCATATTTTTGTAGTCACTGATTCTCCAACCTGTGTGACCTATGCTCTGCAGAGATGTGCCGAGGACAAAAAATTACAGCCTTTAAGTAGTAGACCCAGTCCTTCGCTCGTTTATGTCGATGACCAAGACAAGTCTGTTGAATCTGTACCAATAGCCGTACAACTCGCCAGTGTAGTAATCAGTATACTAAAAGGGGGAGGCTTCAGGCTGCATAAATGATCTCCAATAGCTTGGAATTTCTACAGCACATTGAAGAGTCGGAGCGTTCAATCCAGGACCTTGATTTTGCAGCAAAAGAGTCAGGTAACATACAGCACACATTGGGCCTGAAATGGGACACTGGGAAAGACAGCTTCATCTTCAAATGCCAGCCAAAGGACAACCAGCTTACCAAGAGCAGGGAGTTAAAAATCTTTCTTTTACTAGGTAAAGTCATCAACCACTGGCCCCAAGGTAGGGCCTACAGCAGCAGCTGTGTGGAAAATTGTCTGCTCCCAATTGAAGTTTTTTGACAATGAGATTTCAACATTTCTAGAAAAACAACTGGCATCTGTTTCTGATAATGTGAGACTACATCAACACAGTGGGTTGCATTCAACAACAGGAAGAGCCATGCTGTGCTATTTTTAGACATAACTGACCTGCCTCACAGGGCTATAAATAGTCACCCAATGCAACTTTGTAGCAGGAAATGATCATGGATTGACCGGCGGGCAGAGAATGCATGCTGCATACCGTCTGCAGACTGGGGGTTTTCTCATGAGTCAATAGAATCTAAGGTTTGGAATTAGGGGACCATATCAGTAGTTCTTATATTTGAATTACCTGTGAATCATCTTGCAGGAAGATTTTTTTTGGGCGTGCATGACAGATGACGTACTTAATACAGAACATGTATATTGTATCGGCCTGTTGTGCCTCGTGCGCCTGGTTGATTGGCCGGCAAGGTTGGGTTTGTTTCAAAGGCAGCATTTCATGATAAAAAGTGCTGAATGACATGGGTAAATATAATTAAAGATAACAGAATGAAGAAACCCAGGGAACAGAAAACCATTGTATATCAAACACCCACCTTGACAGTTCTCCTCTGTCTCTTGATGTTAAGTGAAAATACCGGCCTCTTTGACATTCTAAACAGGTGTTGTTAGGCCAAGTAAAAAATGTTTTCAGGCAAATGTTTATTACTACAGTCTTGGTCACAAGATACATCCTAGCTGATTAGCATCATGTAGGCCCTACGTGCTAAATCCGTGCGAGTCACACATACATGTAGCGTGCCAGTGGATGCACTTGGTTCACAGTTAAAGGAATTTAGGCCTACACCCCAACTCGTGGTGTATCGCAAAGCCTGTTTGCACAACGGCCTAGATAATCTTTGTTCTACCGTTTGGCATATACCTGAAATGGCCTCTTATTTTTTAGTGTGAAAATCACATGGCAACTGTTCAGATGGTCCCATAATTCCAGATCTTAATTTTAATACAGAAGTTGGCTGAAAGCAACTGCTGATATGGTCCCCTAATTCCAGACCTTAGATTCTATTGACTCATGAGAAAACCCCCAGTCAGCAGACGGTATGCAGCATGCATTTTCTGCCCGCCGATGGATTGACCATGCAGTCTGGAAATGTTACCAAATATTCCTGATGTCTCAGTAAATATCTCCTTAGTGAGAAGGAATTAATTCTACTACTGTATTTCATTTGAAAGAGTCTTCTGTCTGGGAAACAAATAAATAAAAATGATGTAAAATAAGCTGCCGATTTTAGAAATATGAGCTGTATATCAAAATGATCTCTAGGTAGATAATATCTTGAAGTCGGAAAAGAATTGTCAGCCGCATGCTTTGGCAAAGTTCTAGCTCGTGTGATCAGATGGATTACGAAATAAATGTGTATGAAATGGGGATTTCAGTTGGCCAGAGAGGTTTTCATACTTTCCCCTCTCCCTTTTAACATATTGGCCAAATAGGCCAATGATAAAAATGACAATGCTTGCAAATGGGACAAATGGAATGATGCCCATGCATTCCATGTACTTACTTTTTCCAGATGAAATTACCATTCGGGGAATCCCCAATATATGCAAAGAGGCACATGGTGTGCAAGTAGACAGCAACTTGCTGGTCAAGGATTGGACAATATTGGAAGCAAGGATCTCCAATAAAGGCCAAACTACTATGGGGCAATCTCTGCACATGACCAGAATTAAGTTTATGTGGATCGTTATGTATTGAATTTTAATCTGCCTTAAGCATGGCTCACTACGGCTACGGGGTCAACACTCCCTGATTTCATGCAAGCGACTTTCCAAAATGATAAAAATAGATAAAGTCAGGCATTTTTTACCGTAGAATGGGAAAATCCAAAGAGATTATTTTGAAAATCGTGTTTCTTAATATTTAAGGATATTCAAGGGTTTCTTTAGGAACAACATAGAATCTGAGGGTATTCGCAGAGCAACTTTTTTTCAAGGCTTTTCAGGGGGGCGTGTGAACACGGCTGACAGGCATGCAGGAAGTAATGTCATCAGGAATTCAATTTCAAATTACACAATCATTCGGTTACCCCTAGCGCCAACGTTAGGCGCAAATCAGTAATAATTAAATTTTTGTATACATCTTGACATCCAATCTTTTTCAAAAGTTGGAAGATTGGATTCATTTGAAATCTCGGGGCTGAGACGCGTATTTCTTCGAGATATGATGTTCGAGCGGGTCAAATTCTTTGGGTAGAATAGAGGGTCCCTAGATACATGTCCACACTTGTTTAGAACCTTCTAGCTCAAATAGAAACAAAACATGCTACCTATCGTTGATTTAGCGAACTTTGACCTCTGTGACCTTCAGAAGTAGGTCAAATCGAAAACCTGTATGACATATAATGTATCCTACCAAAAAAATTACATGAAAATCCGATCAAAATTGTGGGTCCTATTGCATGTTTTATGTTTTCACATTATGGCCCTGGTGGCCAAACCAAGAATAATCTTGGAACGAAAATTGGTGTGAATCGCCCCAGGGCCCAAGGGTACATGTGTACCTAGTTTTAAATCCATACCTCAAGCAGTTACGAAACGTGACGCACTAACATACGCCGCCAGTGGACGACAACAAGGACGACAACGGACACCATGACATTGAATAGGCTCACGAGGTGTGCCAAGGAGGCTTTTTCAAACATGCTGATCTAACTCAGAGGCACCATGTTTTCATCAATTGGTAATACGTTTATAGGGTCTAAATCCAACCATTCAAGATTTACGTGAAGATTGATGCTTGTGCTCCTGTACAGAGCTTCCATTTATGGTCCAATGATGAAAATTCGAACCCCTCCATCTCCAACCCCCACCACTGGAAAAACTTAAGAATTGGGTTTCTATGGTCAGGTAGCCATACTCAATCCCTCGACACATGGTGAGCCAAAAGGTTGGTGCTTCAAGTCACACAAGTCATGCCACCGCGGCACATCTGGAAAAGGTCACCACACACTTTATTGACAAAGATGAGAACTCTATCCCTAAACACATTCAAATAATTTGTAGCTTGCATGCAAAATAAAAGTCGCTCAACTCCCGGACTAATAGTCCTATCAGTTAAGAAACTTGCCACTGTTTTTGAAACAGGATACAGACGATGGACGACAACCGATGACGGACACTGCGGTATTATAGAGACTCCCCTATGGTGAGCCAACAAGTTGGCGCTTCAAGTCACACAAGTCATGCCACCATGGTACATCTGGATAAAACGGCCAGGGGCCATTGTGCTCACCATATACATCTTTTAGTAGGCAGGATCATGCTTAGTTTAGAGGTGAATATGGTGAACACAATCAGGCATTAAGACTTTTTTTAGATGTGTATTGATGTCAAGTAATAAGACAGGGCAGTATATATGAGTTTATGATCCAACCAATAATTGTCTATGACATCAACAAGATCAATATCGTGTGATTGCTAAGAGTCCCTGCAATAAAAAATTCATCGAAAAAAAGTCATTAATAAGCGAGATATTGCACGTCCTACTTTTTCAGTTTTGACCCCCTGGTGGCCAAATCAAGAATCAGATCAGGCCAAAATTCGGTGTCAGAGATTATCTGATGTAGGGGGTTACATGTACCAACTTTCAAGTTCATACGATATTTATTCGTACGATATATGATGTATCCTTGCTATGAGTACCCACCACGAAAGTTTTATTGAAAACAAGTTATTGATAAGCGAATTATCACACTTTTTAGGTATCCACATTCGGCCCCCTGGTGGCCAAGTTGAGAATCAGATCTGACCAAAATTCAGCACCAGAGGTTATCTGGTATAGGGGATTATATGTACTAAGTTTCAAGTTCATAGCTGTGGAGGTTGAAAAACGTGTCATAGTTACACTGAAACAGCCAATTTACGCCATTTGACCTCTGTGACCTTGAAAAGTACGTCAAATTAAAAACCCGTATGATATATGATGTATCCTTGCTATGAGTACCTACCACAAAAATTTCATTCCAAACAAGTCATTAATAAGCGAGATATCACACTTTTTAGATATCTACATTCGGCCCCCTGGTGGCCAAATTAAGAATCAGATCGGACCGAAATTTAGTGTCACAGGTCATTTGTCCAAGGGAGTCCTGGGTACAAAGTTACAAGTTCATAGGCTTAGCGGTTAAGAAACGTGCCACTGTTTTTGAAACAGGATAGGACGACGACGGACGACGGACGACGACGACGACAGACGACGACGGACGACGGACACTGCGGTATTGTATAGACTCCCCTACGGTGAGCCAAAAAGGTAACCACACACTTTATTAACAACGATGAGTACTCTATTCCTCAACACATTCAAATTATTTGTAGCTTGCATGTAAAATAAAAGACGCTCAGCTCCCATGCTAATACTATAGTCCTATCAGTTAAGAAACGTGCCACTGTTTTTGAAACAGGATACAGACAATGGATGACGACGGATGACGAACACTGCGGTCTTGTAGAGACTCCCCTATAAAAGCCACACAAGTCATGCTACCACGGCACATCTGGAACAGGTAACCACACACTTCATTAAAAAAGATGAGTAGCCACCGAAAACCCCTGGTCTTAATCCCAATGGACTACGCAATTTGGGACTCTTTATCGCAAATGTTTCCAAAGCTGAACAGAAAAAATGAGTGAAATTGAACTCAGAGAAGATCCATTAGAAATGGGTCGAAATCTCTCTTGATAAATCCAGGAGAACCATTGGATCACATCTCTGGAGGTGAGCTAAGAAGTACTGCCACCATTTTTGAGATATTCAGGCGCACAAAAAGCCATGAAAAATACAGGACATATGTAAAGTACAAATCTTCATGCACCTTGGTAATTACTAAGCATAGTTTAGTCCCGCCCAGCAGTATACTTTCTTCACAGTTTTGATTTTTTCGTAGTTTTAGTAAGCATGACTGTTTAATCCTTTTCAGGGAGTCCAAACTGTAAAACATTACACACAATCCATAGTTGTTGGCAGCTATGGCATCACGTCTCATTGGCAATCAGCATCAGAATTCACATGCAGTGGGTTGCACTGCTAAAAGCTGAATCAACCTAGAGGTGAGGTTCGAACGACTTGTCTCAATGACCGACCGCTACGGATTCTGAACAATATCCTCTTCAGTTTGTGAGTGATTTTCTGACAAGTGCAATCAAAACACAAGTACTCTGCATGGCATGTATACTTCATCGCCAACTAATGGATTAAAAGCTTTCATTACATCTTTTACAATTTCCTATAAATCTTTGTTTTGATGGCAATTTCGATAGTAAATTTCGAAACAGTTTTGGCCTTCAATATTGCCTCCACCACATAAGATGTAGTTCCTAACCTGTCAGTTTGGTCTCTATGCTCAGTAGGGCTGCCTGCTCTTTTCTGCTGTTGTGCTTGGCTGACATGACATCCAGTCATGAAACTCTTTCTCTGAGGACTCAAAACAATGCCATCCCTCTCTTCCTTCAGGCGTTCCCTTGGATCTGGAAAAGTGAATTATACCCATAAAACTTGAAAAAAACAGCACCAACATCAATTGTCTAGAATTAGACACTTGGTCACATGGGCATAAGGGGGCCAAAATTGGTGAGTCACAATATTTTGCTTATTTCGCCAATACATTTTTAATGGGCTTTTTCCTCTATCTTTTATTTCAAACTGTTCGTTGACCATGGCTTTTCTTGTGTTTTGTAGTCAACCGACAAAGTCCAACCCAAAGAAAATTGGAATATGAATCGGAATTATGAAAACTTTTTCGACACGTTAACAATTAATCCCGCACATCACAGTTTATTGTGGCCCCATGGATTAATACACACAAGCTTTACACTCTTTGACACCAGCAACTGAATTTATACTGCCTGTAACTACTTTAGCTAATTACATGTACATGTATTTCAACTGCCTATCATCTCTTTGCTGTACTGATTTCCACTGAGAAATAGGAACAAGTCCATGGAAAAACGAGATATAACGTGATCGAAGTGAATCGTAATGTATGCCCCCACTCCGTGGGTACCAGAGTCCACAGGCCCGTCACTTAACTGGTTTTGAAGGAAAGATGGCAGCCTGGCAGCCATATTGGATATGGTGTCAGGTCATACATCTATAGGAAAACTCCCCTACACTAGGCGATCACAACACAGAAGTTTCAGGTGTTTCACTCACTCAGTTCTGGAGTTATGGGGCAGAATGCGAAATAACAAAGATGGCGACCTGGCAGCCATATAGAATCTCCCCTACACTAGGTCATCACACCACATAAGATTCGTGAGTGTGATTCAACCAGTTCGGAGTTGTGGAGCGGAATGTCAAAAAAACAATTTGTGGCAATGATAAGCCCAAAATCCATAGGGAACCTTCGCTACACTAGGTCATCACAGCACAGAAGTTTCAGGAGGTGGCATCCCGTGAATGAACGACTGTTAGTATTTCCAATATCATAAGTTATTTTTTTCGGGTTCAATCCAAGTAGACATGAGAATGCAAAGGCTATGGCCATGATGCCACAAATAGGGTCACTTGATTGTTGCGTCACATCAACATATTCCACATTATCATTGTTTATCTGGTTGTAGACAAGGCATAACTGGAGGAATGTTTGTTGCAAATGTTCCGAGGACATCGTAGATGTAAATTCTTTTAGACGTAGAATGATAGTATGATGTACTCCAATGGTTTTTTAGAGGATGGATTAATATTGAGTCCTTGTCTGCTGGTATTGGTGGTGGACGTTTGTTTGAATCTTCACCTTGAGATAGAAAGTGCAACTCTGCTGGAGAATAGTAACCGATATGTCCTTCGTATTTGAGGCGATTTGCATAAAGATGCATAAGGTTCATGGCTGCCATGATGACATCATCAGTGATATCAGTGTTGCCTACAAAATATTCAATTTTCTTGTAGTTCTGGAAAGAAAAAAGAAATTGTACAATGGATTTGATGAAGGTGTGTGCGAGGTCAGGGATGATAGTGAATTGTCTTGGAAATGAAATGGCCAGGGCCATTGTGCTCACCTCATGTGGAGGAAAGATGGCTAAAGAGCATTGTATTGTGTCATGTAGTGTTAGGTTTGATGTAGGTCCAAGCAATTACAATTTCCCCAAAATGGCCAATTTACAGTACATTCGACTTCTGTGACATGAAAAGTAGGTCAAATCAAAGAAGACCCGGGTGACACATTGAATGGTTGTTAGAATTAGATGTACCTATGATATAAAATTGGTGCCAATCGGGCAAGTCATTACTAGGAATAATGGCATTTTGAAGAATTTAGGAATTGGCCCCCTCCCTGGAGGCCAAACGGCAAATCAGATCGCACCAAACTACGGTACCTGAGATCACCTGACCAAGGGGTACATGTGTACTTAATTTGTGATCAATAGTCATTGCAGTTAAGAAACGTGCCATAGTTACGGCCTGACGGCGAATTTACGCCATTTGACCTCTGTGACCTTGACAAGAAGGTCAAATTAAAAACCTGTGTGACATATACTGTATGGTGGTTAGATGTACCCATGATATCAAATTGGTGGCAATCGGGCAAGAAGTTAAGGAATAATCACATTTTTAAGGTTTTTGGATTTTGCCCCCTGGTGGTCAAGTGGTGAATCATATTGGACCAAACTTCAGTCCCTGAGATCACCTGACTAAGGGGTAAATGTGTACCAAATTTGGTATCAATAGTCATTGCAGTTTAGAAACGTGCCATCGTTACATCCTAACGGCCAATTTACACCATTTGACCTCTGTGACCTTGAAAAGGAGGTCAAATCAAAAACCCGGAGGATATATGATGCACCTTTGCTAGAAGTACCTACCATATTTTTTTCAAAATTTCCCGACTACTATTAAGGGAGATATTGCATATTTTCACTTTTAACGTTTGGCCCCCTGGTGGCCAAACCATGAAACGAATCGAACCGAAACTTGGTCTCCAAGGTGTCATTACATAAGGGTACATGTGTACCAAGTTTCAACTTAATAGCTCTAACAGTTACGAAACGTGCCCTGGTAACGGACGACGGACGACGACGACGACGACGACGGACGACGGACGCCACGGTATGGGATAAGCTCACCTCTGCTAAGAGGTGAGCTAAAAATGGTTGACAGTGCTATTGGTGGAAGAGGAGTTGAGGAAGTGGATGGTTGGAAAAAAAGGACTTTAAGCTGTCATCTATATCATCATCTCATTTTTGTGTTTAAAGATGAAGTTGAGAATGAAATATTGTAAGGATGAGTCATGTCATAGTTATGATTTGAAATGAATGAACTGACCTGTCTCTTTTCAGCTATATAAATGGCATGACGGTGTGCTTTCATAGTATTTGATGTTTTCTTCAGTTTTGGCATGATTATACATCTAAAGAAAGGAGTTAAAGTGTACCAATATCTATTGCTGTGCCCAAGGGCCATGGATTCTAACATGACTGGGACAAGAAACAATAAAAAATATCATTGGTATGGCCTTATCTGCTATGGTAGGGACAAGAAACCAATATCCATTGATGTGACCAAAGGACTAATGGATTCTAACTGACTGGGACAAGAAACAATAAAACACATTCATTGGTATGGCCTTATGTGCAATGGTAAGATTAAAACACCAATATCTATTGCTGTGCCCAAGGGCCATGGATTCTAACATGACTGGGACAAGAAATAATAAATGAAACGGCCAGGGGCCATTGTGCTCACCGTAAGTATTTTTAGTAGACAGTTACAGAAAGTGCTACAGTATGTAGGCCTCTCATAATTTATACATGCATCTGTGACCAGTTCAGAGCCGGCCCTGGCCAAGTGGTGAATCCGAGACTTGTGGTTCCAAGCTTGTAGAGTCTAGGTGAAAATGATAGTGAAGAAACGTGCCACTCCATGACAATGGTGAATATATTTTTAACTTTGACCTCAGTGACCCTGACAGGTAGGTCAAATAACAAACCAGGGTGATATGTGATGTAGACACATCCACCTGACCATAACAATTTCATCACTCGTTACACTACAGCAATCGGCAAAAAACGATTTCCAAGATGGCCGCCTAATTAAATCTATGGCACCAAATAAATCAAAAAATGAAGAAAATGTAAGATAGAACTCAGAGAAGAAAAAAGGAAAAGATGAAAAATAAAAATATTTTTGGCTGTCCTTGACCGGGGTTAGAACTCACGACCTTTGGATTGCCACAATACGAGGAAAAACCCACAAAACATGCAATTTCGGCCATATTTGAATTCCGATCTGGCTGAAACTTGGCATACAAATAGTGGCTTCTTAGATGCATCATTACACAAAATTAAAACTCTTTACATTGAACAACGACAAAACGTACCAAGAACGGTAAAGTTTTCAACTTTGACCTCTGTGAACTTGAAAGGTGGGTCAAATCAAAAACCCGTAAGATATGTGATGTATCCTTGCTGGGAGTACCTACCATGAAACTTTTATCAAAAACAAATCAGTAATAAGCGAGAAATCACACTTTTTGAGTTTTGAGTTTGTGCCCCCTGGTGGCCAAGTCAATAATCAGACCGAACCAAAATTCAGTGTAAAAGGTCAACTGACCTAGGGGGTCATTTGTTCAAAGTTTCAAGTTCATAACTGTTGCGGTTGAGAAACGTGCCATAGTTACACTCAAACGGCAAATTTACGCCATTTGACCTCTGCGACCTTAAAAAATTGGTCACATCCGAAAAATCGTGCAACATCTGAGGTAACCTTGCTAGGGGTCCCTGCCATAAAAATTTCATCAAAAACAATTTGCTAATAAGCAGGCTATTGCATTTCTTACTTTTTCTGTTTTGGCCCCCTGGTGGCAAAGTCAAGAATCAGATCAGGCTGAAATTCAGCACCAGAGGTTATCTGATATAGGGGGTTATATGTACCAAGTTTCAAGCTCATAGCTTTGGTGGTTGAGAAACGTGCCATAGTTACACTCAAACGGCCAATTCACGCCATTTGACCTCTGCGACCTTGAAAAGTAGATCAAATTAAAAACCCGTAAGATATATGATGTATCCTTGCTATGAGTACCTACCACAAAAGTTTTATCGAAAACAAGTCACTAATAAGCGAGATATCACACTTTTTAGATATCCACATTTGGCCCCCTGGTGGCCAAGTAGAGAATCAGATCGGACAGAAATTTAGTGTCACGGGTCATCTGACCTAGGGGGTCATGTGTACAAAGTTTTAAGTTCATAGGCCTAGCGGTTAAAAAACGTGCCAATGTTTTTGAACTAGGATACGACGGACGACGACGACGACGACGGACGACGGACACTGCAGTATCGTATAGACTGCCCTACGGTGAGCCAAAAATATCATTGGTATGGCCTTGTAACTGACTGTGACAAGAAACATTGAAAAAAGTCATTGGTATGGCCTTTATATGATGTCCAGATTTAATCCATATCTTACTTTTATTCGCGTGAAAATAGGTGCTAACGGAACAGTAAAAACAAAGAACGGGTAGGCCTACCATACGATCTCGGTTCAAGCCGGCAACTGTCTTCCTACATAAATGAGTAGCGTGACCAAATAAGGAATCCCATTGACAACATTTTTACGCGGGCTTTTATTTCATTGGTTTAAAGAAGTATGACGCATAAATTATTCATCGAGACCCGTGAAAAGCGTTCTACAACTCTGGATCGGCGGCGTCAATTTAAGCCGCGATTTCTATGAAATCTGACACTTCTAGGAACTGAGAAGACATGAACTTAAGACCCATCTCGCCCCCACCTCCCCCCATCCCCTAGATTTTAAATTGCAGATCTCCACAAGTCTCAGGACCCAAGTTTTGACCACCTAAAAAGCCGGAATGCAACTACGCAGTTGAGTTACCGTACGTCGTTAGACCAAGCTGCATTTTGGATCATCTTTCAACGATCGTCGACAAACTATTTCTCAAATCAATCTCAATCAATTGAACAATCCAAGCTTTCCCTAATGTTTCATCAATACCTGCAATAACACAGGCAGCCAAAATCGCCCATGAAGTTGTGAATTCGATGAGAACTTACCTCTTGTATCTGCGTATAATAGCTAGACATGAAGCGTTCTCCGGCACTGTCTCCTTGCTTCTGAACTGCGCAGACTCCGAGACGTGACGTTGGCTTCACGTGGGACTGCACGTGGGATAACTCGCGCAAAATTTAAAATGACCCCCGATGGGGTGCTCACTAAATTGCGCTAGTAACACCACCTGGTGCAAAATTCATGAACTACGCTTATTGATAATGAAAGAGAAAGCTTTGCTCTCTATGATCAGATTTGTTTCATGATCCCCAACTTAAAGAATTGGGAGAAATCAGCTTCTGGAACAGTTTTTGGAAAATTTCGCTCTGTGCCACCTAGTGGCCAAACCGCTCATCCTGCGGAACCCACACTTGGTCTGTTCAGGAGTTCTAAAGGGTGTCAATGGCTAAAAGGGAAAATCAAAAGAAAATCTCCAGTCGTTTCAAAGTAATCAGTGTGACGAGAATCAATACGAGTTTTTCATAACACGCCACCTATAAGACTAAAAAATTGATGAAATAAAAAAATTGTGTGATATATCGTGTGCCATCACCCGTAAAGCCTACCATAAAAATCTGGTGAGAAACCCACCCTTACAAAGGGACTTATGGTAGATTTTGTTTTTTCACAAAGCGCCCTCTGGTGGCTAAACCATGAATCAAATCGAGTTGGATTTCGAAAGGAACCAACGTCTACTTACCAGCAGTATACAAAAAAGATTCAACAGAAAATCTCCAGTCATTTTAAAGTAATCAGTGTCACAAGAGAACAGCGACCGCCCGACCGCCCAACCGCCCGACCGCCCGGCACTTTCGGTAATTCAATAACCAGGTATTTCTTCGAAAACCTAGTTAAAAATCTGTACTAAACCACAACAGTCCATGGTTGATATTGGAGTTTTGTATCATATGAGGTTTGAGGTATCAGAGTGGATATCAATTGGCCGATTGTTTTATGAATGGGTGCACGAGGGAATGTGTGGGGAGTGTGAGTGGGTGAGTGAGTGAATCTGGGAGAGGGCAGCAGTCAACAGCCAACTGAATTTTACGAGAATTCTTTATAACTCTGGTCAGAGGTTCATTGCTTTACGACTTTTCTCAAATACTGATGTTTATCTTCTCCAAATTAAGACACGCCTATCAATTTCAGGTCCGGTCCGATTACCAGTCATGCTGATATGGTTTACATTATGCCCAACCGGTTGTCTTGGACAAATAGAACCGCAAGTTATAAAGAGGGTAAATATGGTCTGGTCTTTGTAAAAGCAGGACAGATCAATAACGCCCAACAACACTGGTATCACACCTTCCAGGTGACAATTCCTCAGCAGGATGATATCCCAGTGACATCAACAACTTGCAATGGTTATATCAATATGAACGATTTACTGAAATGTACGCACAAACAAACCTTGAGGGCGCATTTGGCAAGTATTCAAAGGTCACTGTTCAAGTATGTGAATGGCACGGAAAATCAGTCAACACATCTCAAATTCTCCTACAGCTTCTGACCAAAAGAGCGCTGCTACCCTGACTTGGGCAAATTTCAAAAGGCCTAATTGGCACTGCGACCACTGAGGATTTGGAAATCCTTCAGGAACATACGATGGCAATGGTCAAGCAACAGCATGATTTGGTACATGTAGATGTTAGGGCAAGCCCCCAAATTTGTGAAGCATCGTTTTTTAGGAACACACTGTATGATCCAGTGACTTGCTTTCTTAGCGCCGTCTAGAGGTGACAGATAGAATCGAAGAAGAGAGCGACGGTGCAAATGGCCTCGGCATTTTTGAGCTGTGTGAAAGTTTATAAAGCTGCCCATATTGCATATAAAAGTTTGTAATTTTGTAATTTGGAGCTATTGAAGTTCTTCGTTTATACATAATGGTCATTCGAAACCATAAAAAGTGATTTATTTTTTGCGTTGTGCAGTTCAGGGTTTCTCCCGACTTGATGAGTTGATTGTGTGGCCGGCAAGACGATGGCGACCATGATCATTGTATTGGTTTTACATCAGTTAGATTGATCATGAAAGGATTGACAGTGTCATGATTGGAATGTGTGTTACCAATAGTTGACCGATAGTGGTTAGGGATTTCCCAACTGCTACACATAACATCGTTGTAGTAGTCTCATATGGTAACATTTTAAAGGCTGTTTTTTCGTGTTCGGGCTGTGCCGGTGATCCTGATCTGCTTCGGCATTCTATGGAGTGCCAAGCAAGAAAGTTCTTGACTGCTTTTCCTTTAGAAAGCGTTTGTATTGTGGTCATATGTTGATTTCTTCAGGCTTGGTTTTTAGGGGGCATCCCAAAAACGTGCCACACAATAAGTATTGCAAACATGAAAGTGAAACAGCTAGAGACAGAAGCAACACTAAGGATCGAGAGCAAGCTGAGGCACGTGAGAATGTGAGAGAAAGTTGTTAAAACCCAAATCAGGCGACCCCCAAGGTTAACTGTGTGTGACCTGGTTGCTACAAACAGTGAACCACAAAGTTAGTTGTAGTTACACTGCCAGTGGGTGTACACACTGGATAATGATGGGGAAGTGTTTCAGGGATTTTGCATAAAGGGACTATTACATAATATTCGTTAACATAGGTAACCAGAAAAAGGGACTTTACTCAAGGCAGGTGAATAACATGCTTTTTAATGCACGATGAACAAAGAGAAAACATTATTCCCTTTAAAAATATGTATGGTTTGTTGTGGCTAATTGCACAAATTAGATCAGAAGAAAAATATATTGAAAGTCTAGGTAATGAGGAGAAAAATAAAACAAATTTGATCAATATCGGTCCAGTGGTTCCTTCTCCATAAACTTTTAAAGAAGGACTAAAACGACAGTTTTGGAGAAAAGCCGTGGTGTAAACAAAAGGGAATTAGCATTCTCTCTGACCAAGCCTATGGCACCAAAATCTGGCAATTTTGACAGAAAACTAGAATTGTCAGTTGAGTCTTTGCAGACTCTGGAGTCTCCGCCTCATATGTACAGAGCCATGCATGTTGACAAAAACAAAACAAAAACATCGCACTTTCACTTCAGCGAAGCGATGGTTTATGTGCGAAATACGACTGATCAAGGCAACATAAAGAGTCCAGAAGGGAAGAACACATTCTTGAAACTTAGCTGCTTTAATTCACTGCCGTTTTTTCTTATTTCATAGCCCATAAACTCCAAATATTAGGTTTTATACACCTTGGGTTTTATAGAAAAATGCTTCGATGGTGTAGACTAGTCCCTGGTCTTTATCCGTTACGTTCCTCCATGTGCAGCCAATATGTAATACACATAACGCGGGGCACCAGTCATCGTGCCGGTATGGCGAGGTTTATTGGTTAAAAATTTACATGTATTGCGCTATTCATGCCCATAGCACTTTCCCGGCTGTTACCCAGATTGACTTCTTAGTTCATGGACACCCTCGTTTTATCTTTGTTTTGCAATGCATTGCCGTGTTCATGTACATATGAAGCTTTCACCTGGGGACGAGAGTTTGCTGGAATAATTTCTTGAGGAGAATAATACCCTAATACAAAAGTCTCAGCCGATGGCGGAGACTAATAATCCACATTTAAGGTGGTAGTTACTCTATTTTTGGTTATTATGGGGATGAAATTTTGCATGCGGCACAAACTTTTTGAGACAATTCAAATATGGTATTTTCACCGCAATATTTCCATACTTGGGGTGGCTAATTAGCATAAATTATGCAAATGATGGTGCTACATTAGTGCCAATAGGTCCTTATACAAACGAGCTGGCTAATTTCTTCACCTGGCACTTCCATACAAAACATCACCCTGGGAAAGACGACGGACGACGGACACTGGTACCATCGAAGAATAGCATTTCGGTTATAAAGTTGACAGAATTTCAGGAATAATCGTAGAGAGTAAAATGGATATATTGTCACATGAAAATTGGGTGAAATCCAATCATTAGTTCAGGCATAATCAGATTTTAATCAAATTTTCAAGATGGCCACCTGGTGGCCATATTGTTTATTAGATTAAGGGTTATGATAGACTGTACATGTCACATGGAAATTGGTAGACATCTGTTCCAACAGTTAAGGAGTAATAGGACTTTGTTTAAAGTATGGCCGCCTAGCGGCCATATTTGTCATTAGATTAGACTGATACAGATACAGATACAGATATTGTTGAGAGTACATAGATACATAACCACATAAAATTTGGTTGCAATTCAATCATTAGTTTCGGAGTAAAAGGACTTTGTTTAATTTTTCAAGATGGCTGCCTGGCAACCAAATTGGTACACGGATTTGACTGAAAACTTGGGATATTGTAGAGAGTACACAGAAACATAATCCCCTGAAATTTGGTTGCAATCTGATCATTAGTTTCAGAGTAATACTAATAATAGGATTTTGTTTATTTTCCTAGATGGCCCCCTGGCGGCCATATTGGTAATCTGGGATGTTGTAGAGAGTACATAGATATACAATCACATAAAATATGGTTGCATTCAAATCATAAGTTTCAGAGTGATAGGACTTTGTTAAATTGTCAAGATGCCATATTTCATGTCCAAGCGGGCCATTTTTTTGGGGTATAACAGAGAGTCTCTAGATACATGTCCACACAAGTTTAGAACCTTCTAGCTCAAATAGAAACGAAAGGTGCCACCAAGCGGTGATTTAGTGAACTTTGACCTCTGTAACCTTGAAAAGAAGGTTGAATCGAAAACCCGTATGATATGGGATGTATCCTTCCTAGGAGCATCTACCAAACACATTTCATGAAAATCAGACCAAAGTCAAGGGTCCTATTGCATGTTTTGTGTTTTTGCATTACGCTCCCTGGTGGCCAAACCAAGAATAATTTTGGAACGAAATTTGGTGTTAAACGCCCCAGGGCCCAAAGATACATGTGTACCAAATTTTAAGTCCAGACCTCAAGCAGTAACAAAACATGCCACGCCAACATACGCCAACGACGGACGCCACGTCATCGCATAGGCTCACCTCGTGAGCCTAAAAAACTGTATGAAATGTGATGTCTAGGAATACCTTCCATAAAGATTTTATCGAAAGCGAGATATATATCACACTTTTTTCGTTTTCACTTTTGGCCCCGAGTGGCCAAGTTGAGATCAGATCAGACGGAAATTGAAAGGCAGCGGGGTCCTGTGTGGAAAGTTTTAAATTCATAGCTTTAACGGTTAAGAAACATGCCACAGTTTAAAAAAGGATACAGACGACGGACGACACCACAGCACTAGTATCTAGTATATATGTAGACACCCCTAACGTGAGCCAAAATTCAAACTTTTTATCTAATATACCATCTTAAAATGTTGCGTAGAGTAAAATATAGCGAAGGTATAGACCCAATCCCGTCCACAATGTACCGCAAAACTGATCACAGCAACCATAGAGGCACTGGTATTAGCATTACCACATTGCGCCCGCATTCAGTCTTATCGCGACGTCACCAATCCAACACTGTATGCATTGGATAGTGACGATCTTTTCATCTATGCCTATCACTAAAATCACCTGCACTATCTTGAAGTCCACGGGAAAAAATAAGGAGTTCCATGTTTATTAAGCTGAGAAAGAGACCTTTCCAGTGATGTAAGACATGTCATAGAAAATTGTACGATAATCCATAGTTTAACCATGATTAAAAGACGATACTCCTCAAAGAGCCGTGCAAATGACGCAATTTTCAAAAAGCGCCGTCAACGTTGCGTTTGTGGCATTCTTCATTGTCGCACAAAAAATCCGATGTCTTCGGGGCTCCCCTGCTCAACTGGAACTAAAAATAACCACGGAATTCCATGAGATACGTCATAGGCTCTTCTTAACCGATTAGAGAAAAAAAAATCTGCAAGATGCCGCCACAAGCGCAATGAAAATGGCTTCAGGGAATGCCGAGCTACGATCGTCCGGACATAAATAATGGTTCAAATTTTGCAAAATGCGTCCTGCGGTTGGAAAATAAACATAGTAAGTACATTTTTGAAATCATACAGAACATGCACACCTAGTTCGTTTAGTGGTGAAATAAACATTTTGAAGCGTGAAGTTGTGATGCCACCTTGAATTTTCTGCTGTATTACTATCAGTTATGACATGGCCAACGCATGAGATCTAAACTCTCAATTGAGTTAAAGTGTTTTCTACATTTCTTCTAGGATGATCAATGAGATAAATGGTCCAACCCCAAGAGTCACACTCCACGATGAGCAAAAAACGACCTGGTAAACGAGGGGCCTCCTATCTTGGTGAATATGCAAGCGCCGCTGGGATCACATTGGACAACCAGGAAAACGATGAAGTTCCCTTTGTCAATGCTGCCACTAACGGGCTTATTCTACACATTCACAGGAAAGTTCTTAAGCAACAGAGATATGATAGGCCTTTTCCGTATAGTTGTTCGAAGTGGTATCGTAGCGTTGTAGGCATTCATCCTGACGTTAGTGATGATGACATTTCTCGAGTCATTGATACATTGCATTCTACTGGGGATGAACTCCGGAGGAAACGTTTGGATAATGACAAGCACACACTAGATGCTACCGTGTTTAGCGTGGATGATTGTCTGACATCTACTCGGACAAGCCCTACTCGGAAACGGGATAATGAGACTTTAGACCAGGATATTCAAGATAGATTAAGCCAGCTGAAGAAATTACGGCTGAAATACCTATCATTCAGGAAACAACCCTTGAATGAGGAAGTTTTTACAAGCCTAGGAATTTGAGGGAGCGTAAAAATAGAAAAAACAAGGCAATCAGAGATCTTAAATCCAAGTCTGATCTGCTGCAAACCAGGCTAGAAGATCTTGAAATGCTTGTTCTGAAGTTAAGGTCGAAGTTCACTTATTGGAAAGGGAAAGCTAAGGATTGATCAGATGTTACTCGCAAGCAGAAAATCAAGGACTTAGAATCTGAGATTGTGTCGTTGAATCAGAAGGCAGCCATGATGGATGATAGTGCTGATGTGAAAACCATGACTGTGCCAACACTTGTGTCAAATTGTACCTTTACAGATGACACATGCCAGTGTATCATGGAACTTGTCCGTTTTGAGGTGGCAACTGACAAAGTAGGCCCAGTCATCAACAAATATTTCTACTCACATCTTTCACCATAGCTTAAAGAAGAGAGAAATTCCCCAGCGACAGACAGTTCTAAACATCACAGATGAAGGGCAGTACCTAGTGAAACAGATGTATGGTGATTTCATAAAGGAAGCATTTGGTTTGCACAAGGATGGCACGTCGAGACAGAAACGGTCTATCCTAGGCAACTCTCTTACTCTGCCAACAATAATTTGTCTGCTTGGGTTCCGCCCAGTTGCTACAGAGACAGTTGCCAATATAACATCCACAGCTAAATCGGAGCTTATGCAGGTAGCAGAATGCAGCCACACTGTTGTTACTGAAATTGTCAAGAAAATTGACTTATTTGATGACAGACCTTGCAGCAAACGAGAAACTTTTAAATCAACAAATCGGTGCATGGAAAGACGAGCTGATGGCAGACTTTGACAACCCCGAGGAGCATACCACTGTCCAGGCCTTTTACTGCATGATCCATGTTGTTCTTGGATTCCACTCCTATGGTGTCAAGAAGCTTGATGTTTTACAGAAGGAATGTGAGACTACCGGTTCAAAGTTAGGAGGGAGAGCAAGATCCCATACAGTCGTGAAGTTGCAGGAAAAAGAACAGTTCAATGGATAGCTAGTCTTCTTGGTCCAGTCCAAGATGAAAAAAGTGGTCAACATGACAGATGGTTGGCATACTGTCAAGGAGGATACCGCGGTGACGTCACGGCTTTTCCAAGATGGCGCTGCATATTGTAAACAAACTCGATCCACGGCCAAGGGAAAATGAAGTCATCAAATAAAGTTAGATTTTTCGCATCAAATCAGAGTTATTAGTACTTTTCTGCTATGAAATAAGTCTTCAGACAATAAGTTGTCATTTGAATAATGAAAAGTGCTGTTTTGATTGGGAAAAATAGGGTTTTTAAAACAGAGTAGCCGGGCACCGATCTTCCAAAATTAGCGATGGTTTCAAAACAGTCTCCCAGATATGGGGCAATTTCTTCATTATCATAATGGGATTTGGAGGCATGTTTACAGATTTTACAAGTTTCAGACCTGTAGGACCTAAAACTCGCATAGATCCCCTCTATTTGTCGAGTTAGCGCCCCTGTAAGATCATGCATTTTCAGACACTAGAACGAAATCTTCCTGCGGATATCGCGGTTTTGATGATGATTTAAGGAGAAATTGACTGTTCTTAGAGTTGTATGGGAAAGGAGTTCATACTTCATGAATACATGAATATATCATGATATGGGCGGGCTTCTAAGTCAAAACAATAACAAACTCAACTGCATCTCTACCGTGTATCGCGTAGTGCATTGCCTAGTGCATTTCGTAGTGTATTTTAGCGGAGACATTATTTCCGCACTTTGGCCACGCCAAACGTCTTTTTTATTCGTGGAAGTTAATCTGCTCTGTAAATTTTATTTTTAACAGAAAGAATCCATACTAGGTATTGCAATATTTCATGTCTATTGGTGTTTTTGTGTACAGGAGCGCACCAGACAGTGAGACGTGGAGATGTGTTCAGTGCTGGTGCTGTCAGTAGACTGAATCTGATTGGCCATGGCGATCAGTAATATGGGATGTGATCACGTGATATAACGTCACCGCGGTATCCTCCTTGGCATACTGTAGGACAAAACGAATAAAGTCAGTCATTTGCAGCTACAAGGATAACCGTTTCAACTGCTTATTTGTAACATCTGGCCAGGTCCTGGTACATCTTCAAGATCTGCTCGACTTCCTTACTCAACTCGAATCAAGCAACAGGAAAGTCAAATCTGCCTATTTGGATCTGCAAGACAACAGGATTATTGCAATCATCACAGTACTAGCAGCCATTTACCACAAAGGGACAGGCCCATACTGGACATTGCAATTACCTCGATCTTCATCAGTAAGTGCAGCCAATGTACCGACGCATCAGTGCCTGGGTTGAAGCACCAGATTCAATCCTCATGCCAGATGATGTCCCCATTTTCACAGACTTTCCTGGAAAACGAGATTCCCAGATGTTCAAGGCTGCAATGACACCACCAGAAGACATGGACTACTTTTCAAAATGTGCCAAGGCGATCCTAGAGAGTATGAAAGATTGTTGTGAAAAGCAGTTGTCTGATTTCATCACTGGACCACTAAGCAAGCCAGCAGAGGATCACGCCAAAAGCCTGATGGCAGCAGCACCATGTCACAACATTTCTAGCGAAAGAAACTTTGGAAGACGTAATGCCGCGCTTCATTTCCACACCAGCCTGCTTCCCCTTACGTCAAATCGTAGTCGTTTCAAGGAGTAGATTGATGGAAAGTTGCCTGCTGAACGGCAAAATCTCTTCAGAAGGGCACGCAAAGGAGAATAGAACATTCGTAAGTCAGCACGTCAGTTTGAAGCCAATACCTGCAAAGAAAATAGCACACAGGATGAATTTGCCAAGAAACGTAAACGTGACGAGAAGAAGGGGTCAAAAAGGAAGCAGAAGACCAATAGAGCCAAAGGTGTCACGGAAATCTCAGAGGTTGATGCTAACATAACTGATAATGAGAGCGAGGAGGAAGATGATGGTCCTCCACTTCCCGATGGTCTTGTTATAGACAAAGATAATTGGGTTGCTGTTGCATTTGATAATGACTGGTACCCAGGTAAGACATTCCTACTATATTATAAGCCTCTAAAACTTACAATGCTAAAATGAAGTTTTAAAACAAATTTGGACTAGTCAACCAGTGTCCCTTTCTCTTGTTTGCAGAGGAGCCCTATGAAATCGATATGTAATGTATTTGTATCTTCATATCTTTCAGGTCTGGTGACACAAGTTATCAGTGAGGACCTAGTCAAGGTAGATTTCCTGCATCCAACCAGTCTTCCAGGCCAATACCATCATCCTGCTGGTTCCAAAGACGAGGAAGAAGTCCAGAAGATCTATGTTTTTGGCGGACCCCTGCTTCCTTCGGTTCCAACTAGTGGCAGGCATCTCTATTCTCTGCCACAGGCAATGTAGTGCGAGAGTGCGTACAAGATCTTCAAGGAACGGTTAGTAAAGTTATTCAGTTATTTCTACTTGTAGGCCTTAGAGATAGTACACAGTAATAAATGTATTTAACACTGTGACATTTATTTCATCATCTATTTTCAGGTACTGGTAATGCGAAGGGTGTCAAAAAAGAAGAAGACAAATAGTGCCAAAGATGCCGTGCTGTCCAACTGTTCACTTCATATCCTTCTATTCTAAAATGATGTTTTTGACAATATTGTTTTCCTGTTAAGAATAAACCTGTATTAATGATCATTACTGCATTGTTCTCTTCAAGACCTTTATTTTGATAACTTACAACATATACTTTGGAATCCTATTGTAAATACCATGGCGTGGTAGTCGCAAATTCCTTTGTCAGCCATCTTGGATTCAAAATGGCCACCAATGACCTTGTTTTGTCCTTCAACTACCTTGCTGAATTCATAATTAGGACATAACTAATGTGATACTCCTTATTTGCTCCTCAAGATGTTACTTACCATAGTTGGCGTGTAGTTGTTCCCATGGTCTGAAAATCCAAGATGGCCGCTTCAAAAGCGCTCGAATGACTTCGACGATGAAAAATTTGGATTTGGCCAAAGATTTTAGGCTAGGTAGGTAAACAGCAATATTTTTGGTCAGTCAAGGCCAAAGTTGTCTGACAGTGAAATAAATAGCTGTTTTGCCTTAAATAGGCCAATTTGAATGACGTGTTGCGCCCTCACTATTTCACTCTAGGAAAATAAGAGAGGGGCCGGCGGCCAACTTGTTTCCCCTATTACTCGACAAGTTGTGGACCGATTTTCAAAATTCGAAAACTTTTTTCTCTTTTGCACCTCACTCTTTCATGAAAAAGTGGAACAAACAACATTTAGGGTATTCTAAATGTTGATGTGGTAATACTACTGGTATACTCAAACAATTATCTGCGTCCCAGTAACACCAATAAGGCCATGGTTGCATACTGTAATGCTAAATTGGTAGGCCTTCAAATATATCAAAAATGAAATGGCCAGGGCCATTGTGCCCACCTGTCGATATAAAAAGGGAGAGTATGAGGAAGAACTTGTCATTGTTAGGGGTTAATCATGCAATAGTTGTGGGATGGTGTGGTTTGTCTTGAAAAAGTGGAGTTAGTCGTATTGTTTTCCGCGTGCACATGTTACTGATGTTGGAATAAGTGAATCGTTATTTGTGGGAGAAGCTGAGAGATGTTTTCTGGCCAATTAAGACGGGTTTACATGTGTCTTAGCTATTCAGTGACTATTGAAAATAAACAGCGCATTTACATTTTGTAAAACCTGCTGTCATTGGCCGAAATTTCAAATGAATGGGATGTACCTGTGGAATTGCGTGTGTAGGCCTACATTGACGTAGTGTATTGATTTTGACATTTTCTCCTCTGTACTGCTTATTTCTGGATGCATTTTGCTAAAATGTTCAGGTTAATTTTTTTTCGTGTGTATCTTTAAAGCTGCCAAGTTTCATTTAGAACTATCCATCAAAAAAAATCGGGCCCTCCACTAGATTCCCCAAATATGGCCAAAGGGCTCCAAAGTCGACAATTTTTTTCTTTATAATTTGCAAATCTCTAACCTGGAAATTGTGTTGGGTCCCGAAATTAGATTCAAGAAAAACCAAACTTTGAAGAAATCGGCCCAATAGTTTTTGCACAGCGACCTAAAAGGGCAGTCAGTGACATTTACTAATGAATCCGACAATACTACTTAGGCCTAACTATAAAAGCACTGATGACAGCTGTGCTACATTTTCATCATTATCATCATCTACTTTAGTCAACCAGCTCAGATGACCTTTCTTGGGGCAGTGATCGGTAACGGTGAACTCCTTCCAACCCAACAGGCAAATGTTTACGTATCATGGATTCATGTGTATACTAACACCGTTGTTGTGTTGACACACTGACTGACTCTGACTGTGTACATTTCTGCAGCGACGAAAAACGATCACAAAAATGGTTCTTTTTAAGCACTCGTGACATTTTTACAAAAATTAAAGCAAGTGTTTTTAGTAGAGGTTTACCTAATGAGTAGCATCTGGGTGATTATAAACAATTAACTTGTGTTTAAAAGCCCACATTGTAACGAAAGGTTCCGGCTTGACGCTAATCTCCAATGACGGCAGCGGCCATTTTCCCATACTCTCAAAACTTTGGAATCGTCAAATGCAATGGAAATCACATAATTTCTCACACACACTGCTACAATTCATCATTTTATTGTTCTTTCACAGTATTATTGCGCCACCCCGATTCGCAAGGCAGCTTGTACCAACTGGCTCTGCATTGACTATCCCCATTCCAAGCCGAAGAACAGTGTGACAAGTTTCTCATTTTACCTTCCAATCACAGTCAAAATTTTCTAAAACAACCGGCAATGAGGACAAACTAATCATCTCAAACCAATCACAAGAATGTAATCAACACATATGACCTCATCCGAAGAGCGGATGATTAAGTTTTAGCATTGATTCAAGGTGATTTAATTCCTTCTTCGTTCCGCTTCAAATTCATAAAATGGCTGTCTTCCATACTTGTAGTATGCAGATCTAGTGGCGCAGTACAACACTGCGCATCTGGGATACCCCGACGGATTGCCTCGAACCGCGAAATTCAAAACTGCTGGCAATGTGCCAACTGACATTTTTGCACAATACCGCCACCTAGTGATATGAAAAGAAATTAATCTATTTAATATCGAAACCTCTATATCAGGCCGACCTCTAAAACTTCATTTCAAACTTCAATCTTCTGGAATAAAGAAAATGGGCTTTTTTAACCTTGACCTACTTATACCTGAATAGTAGGTCACACTGACCTAAATCTGTGTCAACATGTACAGATGCCCAATAGGTGTCTACATATCAAATTTAGAGAGTCTATGACCAATAGCAAAAAAACGTGCCATGATCAAAGAAATTTTAGAGTTCGACCTCTGTGACCTTGAAATGAAGGTCAAATCAAAAACCCGTGTGATATGTGATGTACCTTTATTAGATACACCCACCATAAAATTTTCATCGCTCTAGCTTTAACCATAAGCTTCAAAATGACAAAAATAGGTTTTCAAAGAGCACCCCCTATATGGCAGACCAGCAGTCAAATTGCGCTGATTTTCATTCTAAAGGAAGGTCTTGCCTAGGGGTACCCACACACCAAGTATGAACTTTCTGGTTCAAGCGGTTAAGAAACGTGCCACGATTTTGTCAAAAGTTAACGACGGACGACGACGACGGACGTCAGACGCCGCGGTATCGTATTAGCTCACCTGACAGGTGAGCTAAAATCAAGGATTTAGTAGAGAGTACATAGATATACATCCAGATTAAATTTGTTTGCAATCCGATCATTAGTTTCGGAGTAATAGTACTGTGTTTATTTTTCAAGATGGCTGCCTGGCGGCCATATTTGATGTCCGAACGGCCGAAATTTTAGGGGTGGAATAGAGAATCCCCAGAAACATGTCCACACTGGTTTAAAACCTTCTAGCTAAAATACATAGGAAACATGCTACTGTTCAGTGAATCAGCAAACTTTGACCTCTGTGACCTTGAAAAGGAGGTCAAATCAAAAACCCGGAGGATATATGATGCACCTTTGCTAGAAGTACCTACCATATTTTTTTCAAAATTTCCCGACTACTATTAAGGGAGATATTGCATATATTTTTACTTTTAATGTTTGGCCCCCTGGTGGCGTAACCATGAAACGAATCGGACCGAAACTTGGTCTCCAAGGTGTCATTACATAAGGGTACATGTGTACCAAGTTTCAACTCAATAGCTCTAACAGTTACGAAACGTGCCCTGCTAACAGACGACGGACGTCGACGACGACGACGACGACGACGACGGACGGACGGACGCCACGGTATGGGATAAGCTCACCTCTGCTAAGAGGTGAGCTTATAAGACTAATGTATAGGTGGGCGTTATTGGTAAATCTTTAACTAACACTAATGATCCGAACATCAAGGAAATTACGTCTTCATGACGCTACCATCGACATCGTGAGGTTAGCGAGGATGCAACGAAGGCATTAGTGGTTAATAGTAAAGCAACAAGGCACTGTTTTTGTTTAGATCAGTGCACGGAATGGTCAAGACAATTCAGCCAAAAACAATTACCTGATGATGATCTCTTCGAGCACCCATCCCTTTCCAAGTCAGAGCGCCTTTTTCTCAATTCGCCACCAAACATGGGTGAATTACTCCTGGAGTTATCAAAAGACTTGATCCATTTCTCTGGGTCCCAGTACCCCTCAGCTCTGAAACAAACAAAAGTATATTCCCCAATCACAATAATTTTTTTAGCAAATTCTATACAATTTTTTGTCTGATGATGAAGCACCAAGATATCAAAATTTAGTATCGCTTCCTTGAACCAGTCCTGATTTCCAAAAACTGGCAAAGATGCTGTGCCATTGTGAAACAAAGTATGAGCACTGATTCAAACCTAGTTACTCATTAAAGCCCTTACGTTTCTCTGCCCTCGATGATTTTTCCGTAAGGACCCCCCTTTTAGCCGTTTTGGTGGGTCCATTTTATCAGGATTGGCTTGATTACCCTAGGTATGAACCGTTCATTTTCTGTATCTCGGGAATATTTCCTCCCCACTATAAATGAAATGGCCAGGGCCATTGTGCTCACCTCATGTGGAGGAAAGATGGATAAAGAGCATGGTCTTGTGTCATGTAGTGTTAGGTTTGATGTAGGTCCAAGCAATTACAATTTCCCCAAAATGGCCAATTTACAGTACATTCGACCTCTGTGACCTTGAAAAGTAGGTCAAATCAAAGAAGACCCGGGTGACACATTGAATGGTTGTTAGAATTAGATGTACCTATGATATAAAATTGGTGCCAATCGGGCAAGTCATTACTAGGAATAATGGCATTTTGAAGAATTTAGGATTTGGCCCCCTCCCTGGAGGCCAAACGGCAAATCAGATCGCACCAAACTTCGGTACCTGAGATCACCTGACCAAGGGGTACATGTGTACTTAATTTGTGATCAATAGTCATTGCAGTTAAGAAACGTGCCATAGTTTACGGCCCGACGGCGAATTTACGCCATCTGACCTCTGTGACCTTGACAAGAAGGTCAAATTAAAAACCTGTGTGACATATACTGTATGGTGGTTAGATGTACCCATGATATCAAATTGGTGGCAATCGGGCAAGAAGTTAAGGAATAATCACATTTTTAAGGTTTTTGGATTTTGCCCCCTGGTGGTCAAGTGGTGAATCATATTGGACCAAACTTCGGTCCCTGAGATCACCTGACTAAGGGGTAAATGTGTACCAAATTTGGTATCAATAGTCATTGCAGTTTAGAAACGTGCCATCGTTACATCCTAACGGCCAATTTACACCATTTGACCTCTGTGACCTTGAAAAGGAGGTCAAATCAAAAACCTGGAGGATATATGATGCACCTTTGCTAGAAGTACCTACCATATTTTTTTCAAAATTTCCCGACTACTATTAAGGGAGATATTGCATATTTTCACTTTTAACGTTTGGCCCCCTGGTGGCCAAACCATGACACGAATCGGACCGAAACTTGGTCTCCCAGGTGTCATTACATAAGGGTACATGTGTACCAAGTTTCAACTCAATAGCTCTAACAGTTACGAAACGTGCCCTGCTAACGGACGACGGACGACGACGACGACGACGACGACGACGACGACGGACGACGGACGCCACGGTATAAGGGCAGCGTCGCTGTAGGGAACAGAACAATTGGCCAAAAAATATACCTCTATCACAAATAGTCCTTTTAAATTTTGAAATTGATCGAAGAATAACGATTTTAGAGCTATGAAAAGTAAGGCATTTTTGTCGATCGCGGCTTTGCCGATCAGTTAGCAAACCCCCCCCTCGAGCAAGTCGCAGTGTTTTGCGCATCCAGACCACCTTCTCTTGCCGCGTTAAGTTGTTACTGTGGAACAGAAAATATTTGCGGCATAAAATTTTGCGAAAGCCTCACAATTGACATATTCGTGGCAGAATATTTAGGCGAGTGAAGAATTTTTTTCAAAGAAAATTTTTTACTGTCTATTTTGACTCTTAAAGGGCTATGAGACTCGACTAAATTGCTTCATATATGCAAAGTTAGTACTTTACTAAGAACGTTTCATGTAACCCTTTTTTGAATAAAGATCCTCATCGCCAGTTATAAGTGTTTTTGAGATCCCAGAATTAGCGTCTGCAAGAAAAAATCAATGCCTCCTGTAATCTTCGGAAACCTTCGGCAATCTTCGTTTGTGACGTAGCCTCAGGAACGCGGTCGGAATCCGCCATTGATTTCAATACAACAAACATTACAAAAGCGTGCTGCAGATGAGATAGATTGAGAATATTTTTTGAGTTGAAATGCCTGATCGTTGCGTTGCTGGTGGTTGTGGTAACGTTGCTGACAAAGAGAAAGGGATAAAGGTCCATCGGTTTCCGTCTGATTAAAGTATTCGAGGCCAGTGGATTCGATTTGTGCAGTTTAAGCGAAGAGACTTCACGGCGGCATCTCACTCAAGAACAAAATTGCTGTGGTCGCATCATTTCGTGAGAAATTGTTACGAAGAAAAAACGTGTCTGGTGACCGATAAAAGCGTGGAATGTGGATATCGTGAAGAAAGGTTAGTTTTTGATACCCTAATCATTGGATAAACAAGATTGTTTGCTAAATATGCGGCCTACGAGTGACATAATTAGGCCTATTTATTCTGGATGCCGGACGGCAGTACCAGGCCTACCTATTGTCGGATTTTGTCATTCTCCACAAGGGCTGGCGGGAATGACTGGAGGATGCTGGTCATAGTCATTCATTGTTGAAATGCTGAAAGGGGAGTGCTTTTTCATCACAAAGCCATTATAATTATAGTCATCATCGATTCAAGTCTAAATAAATGTAAACATAGACCATGTTGGCGATTTCTCACCGCATCACTTGTCCGAAAATAGGAATATTTACTTTACCCTTGTCATGCACAGTTGTCAGTTGTCACAGTTATAGTACATGCATGCAGTAGGCCCTAGTTGTTGCCTGGTCAAAACAAGTCCACTGATGTGATAAATGGATTGGTCAGACCTAGTAAAGCCAATACTACCTTGATAATGATATTTGCGTTGCAGAGTTTGGCAGAAAAAGGACAATGCAGTTCCAACAATATTGGACCCGACACGTTCGAAGGAGGAGTGTGGGCCACCACCACCACCAACAACAATACTAGCAGCATCAGAAGCAACTACAGCGCGGAAAAGAAAACCAAGGGCAAGGGGGGATTCCGTTTATGAGGGGAAAAGGGAGAGAAAGAGGGTAAGTATGTAAATTGAGACTTAGCAAAACGTTGTGATTGTTCAGGGGGTGGGTTGGAGTGGGATCAATACGCTCAATTGGTTCCATCCTCGATTATATTCTATTTCATAGGTCTGCTTCAATCAACCGTGTAGCATAAAGCTGATTTATAGACTTAGTTTGTCACTTTATGGCTTGAAACATTTTAAAGTCTATGGTGTCCAATGGCAGTTTCATTTTATTTTTCAGCTTGTTGAAGAGGCAATTGTTGAGCATCAACAAAACGATGTCGATGATTCTGTACCACTTGGCACGAGTGACAGCGACGACCCCATCCAATCGACTTCCTTTGCCATTCCTGAGACGCAGGAATGTGATGGTTGGACTAGAAGATCTATAAATTTTGTGCAAGCTATAGGTTAGTACTTCAGGTGTTCTTTTTTTTAAGGACCGCACTTTCGCTTTTGTAAATCTCAAGCAAGCAAGTTGATTTATTCCAATTCTGTGCAGTTATTGTGGCTGATTTTTGACTCTGACTCTTACTGTTCAACGCTTTGTTTTAACGGTGAGTTTTAATTATTTTTCATGTTATCATTATTCGTGCTTGTGTCTTTTCCAGTTGGAGTTGTCGATATACCTCCCTGTGTAATTGAAGTGACGAATTCAGGATGCCAAGTCAATTTCAAAGAAAAGAGGCCACCACACCGGTCAGTGAAATCGCAGTGCATATTGGTGAGCCACGAATTTGTAAATCTACAAGCCAATGTGCCAATGTATCGGCAAAAGACTATGGTTTGACCCAGGTAATTGAAACTTTCTATGATCAAAGATGACATAACATTGGAAATGATATGGCTTAAAGTCATTTCTCAGTAATTATTCATCATTCAATGAATAGCTAAAGATCTCTTTTGTTCTGTTTCAGCTTCAGTGGCATATGATATAGTATGCCGGATCATCATCAATAACAGGGACGTCATCAAGTACGTGGCCAAGCTCAGTTCCGATGCCCAGACTTCGGGGCTAGAAGGCTTCCATAGCACCGTCAACCAGTTCGCCCCTAAAATGTATCACTTCGGGTACCAAGGCATGCAGAGCAGGTAGGGATCCACTTGTACTAAAGGGAGTTTATTTTCCGCAGTATTGTGTTGCAAAAAATGTTTGCAAATGAAATATTGTATGAAATGATGGAGTCAAAATTTAGGGTTAAGTAATCTAACAATATTTATGATTTAATTAATTTTGGATGTTTTTGTATTTCGCAGGGTGGAATTCGCTGCGCTCCATTTTAATGAAAACAGCTAAAGACCACAGAGGAAAAGTGGGGATGGAAGTCTTGCCTTCAACATAAGGTACCTAAAAAGCCGTGAAGGACAATACATTGTGGTCCCTGTGATGAAAAAGGCAATGGTGAGTCAAAAATTTTAATTGGGATACTGCAAACCTTAACCTGTTTTGATTGGTATTAGACAAAGTGTCGGCAGTGTTCATTTGGTGCCTGACATCTTGGAGTTAGCTGTCTGTCATGTTATGAATTATTATTGTAATAACTTGTGGTTGGTGCCTGACAAATCACTGGCTTGAACTGTCTGTCCGTCGGACAGTGATGTTTGAGAACTCGGGAATGAAGGGTGAAGATTGTTACTATAACTTCCACTTTTCTTTCAGGTTATGCTGGCAGGGTGAGAAAGGACGTTGTCCGTCTCGTGACAACTGGCGAGACATTTGAGGTAACCAGTTATCAACCACCACTTCTGTGTTCACTGTATGAGCAACCTGAATCAAAGGCCAAAGCAGTTGAGGAGCACAAAGCCCATGCTCGATTCAAGTCGGTGAGAGGTGAGAAGTGAGAGGACTTCAGGAAAGTCAAATTGAACATCGAGGACCAAGGATACGGACTGCATTAAAACCTTACCTGACAATCATACATCTTCAGAGGACCCTATTGGCAGCATGATAATGAACTTGTGCATGCAACTATGTCATGCAGAGGATATAGCTGTTTTTTGGTTCTTAGATGCCAGTGCCAACTGTATGGTGTAATGATGGTGTTCGCTTGAACCCATGAGCAAGCTACCCATGTTTTCTTTACAATTGGATTGGGGGGGGGGGGGGGGGGGGATTTGGAGGGTTCATCTGGGCACAGTAAACTGTAGGTACTGGTATATGTATGTTCAGATATTATTAAGTTGTTATCTTGTCTTGAACCATTTCTCCAGTCTTGAACTTAGCTCAATGTGATTGTAGAAAGTGAAGAAAAAGTTATAAGAGTAAGACTTGTGTACATCAAAAAATGAAACATTTTAATAAACAAATTATTTCCATGATAATTTCACTTGACTGCAGTCCTTTCCTTTATCTGAATTTATTAGTCCCCAGTCTTTTATTCCGTCGCTTCGACATCCATATATCCAACGAATTCAGCATCATCCTCGAGTTCAGGTGGTGGGTAAAAGGCCCTAATTTTTGACACAGCACAAGATGGGATTACTACACGAATATCCTTCCCAATGAATCCATAAATCCATCGTACCAATTGTCTGTAGGCAATGTGGCGCATTTTCTTATGTTCTGGCCCGTCGAATGCCTTCCCCCCGTACTGTTGGCGATATTGATACCAAGCTGTCTCCAAAACGAACTTGTTTATGCATACAGGGTCAAAACCCTCGTGTTTGGTAATGCACCGCGGTTCAGCCACCTCCCCCTCCCACTTGGCCAGATACTGGTCCTTCGTCTGACAGCAAACGCATTTTTCCCTCTTGGGCATCACTTGGCAGTGGTTACATGTGCACCTGCAAAGACGTGGCCTACATGAGTAAGGGTATACATACTGTACATGCAGTAGGCCCCTATGTTACCTACAAATACATATGGATGCTCAATACGAACAAAATATTGTTGCCTTGACGCAATGGTCCCGGAACCGCCGACAGGCGGCACCACCTCACGACGAAGGCTTTTGCGGACCGCTTCAAATGGTTTCATAAGTCATATTCCTGGTTGTGGATTTCGACCTCCAGTTATCTATGATAGAACCCGCTCCAATCGGTTTAACCGCATGGAATAGTTAGCAAAATAATTTTCAAGGTAGTTTACGGTGAAAAGGAGCGCGGACGAAATTTGACTTAGAAGAAAAAAAGGATTTTATCTGTGAATATCAAAACTGATGACGCGTCCGAAATTGTGAACTGATAATTTTTAGCAAGATCCGATGACGAGGCAGACATTGCACAATTTTGTGACGTTGCACTACACACGATTTTATGACGTTGTACACCTCGTGTATGCACGTGTATGCTCATGTCATCGTGCGGTAAAATATGACAGCCACAGCGGCCGGTACTTTCGGTGTTTGCGCCTTGTAACTGGTAAGTTTGTGGAAAGAGCCATGTTTCAAGTGACATAAGCCATTAGGAATGCGTGTGTATTCTTTGGGCGGCTTGAAGTAATTAATGACACCGAGCTTGAAGTCAAGTAAGTAGTACTAGTGTGGGCCTAGGCCCGACCGGCATTCACTCTGCTCATTTCATGATTTGGTCAACGATTTCAAGCAGCCGTATCATACCCAAAAACATTCACAAGTGCAATGTTTCATGCCAGAAAGTTCCACAACATGACATGCACCAAACTTCTTGCAATTATGAAGTCAGTGCATACAGCACATTCCAGTGCCCAAATGCAGCAGGGACAAAATCACATCAATGCATCCTTCTTCTCGTCAACCACAACTGTCCGATATTCCACGACATTTCTATCTGAATGTGAGTACAAACAGAACCAATCAACTTGTATCCGCTTCATCCATTTAACATCTGCAGCACAATGTGAGAGGACGCATTGCCTTCATAAGCAATGCATCCTCTCACCTCTCACCTCCAAACCTCAAACTGTCCAAATAAAACTTTCCCTTTTTACAAACTCTACAACAAAACTGAATGTCAGTATAAACAGCTCCTAATCAACTCATATAACCTTAAATCACTTTACATGTGCAGTATCGTGTGAGAGCTTCCACATCATTAAAGCCCTATGATCACCACAGGAGAAAAAACCATCCACCATTGCCACCCCAAACCCACAAATACAACCCTACAAGTCGAGAACACCCTCCATATGGCCAAACTCACTGCTCCTTACTAAATAAGCTCAAATAACCAAACCCAGCTTGTTCCGAAAACTCTGGTTTTCTGTGGTATGGGGTCCCAGTTAAATCTCTATGATTGAATTCATGTTGAAAGTTTGTTCGCCATCCCTCAGGCTCATCTCTCTGTTTACATCGATCAGCTGATCAGAATGGCAGATCAGCTGATCTACGCCACGGCGACCGAGACCAGCTAGAAAATGTGCACGGATTATTTGGATAGGTTTTTAATCAGCCCCATTTAGCTCGAAACCTTCATGGACATCGTCCATGCCTGCTGTGAGATAACTTACCAATTTTCAACAATGCTGCAGTCGACAATGTCGATCTCTTCATCATCGTCCGACTCCATGGCCATGTTGTCGATATCGCCGGCCCGATCTTGCGCCTCATCTTCAGGGGCCTCTGGCTCGAACCGATACGGCTCAATCCCTTCGAACCCAGGAACAATCCCTTCCTCATCTTCACCGAAATCTTCTTCTTTGATAATGACTGATCCTGAGTTGCTATCCCAAGAAAAATCTGAGATATTTTACGATGAATCGCTGTCAAATTCGCATGTGTCCGCCATTGTTTTTAACTGGGTCAAGATTTTGTTCCGGAGCCTACGTCACAGCCTCATTACCATATCCTTAAGTAATTCGGACAAGATTTTTTTGTTTTCGGATAGGCCGGCTAGATAGCGGTATAAAGTGCCGTTTTCCGACAAATGTAGTATATTTATTCATTGAAGGGTTCGTGATAGGGATTAAGTTATCAATCATCTACCAGAATAAGGTTGCCTATTTTATTTCAAGGATTCAAAGCTCTTTAAGCTCTTAGTGTATCGGGACCGCAGTGTAAATGTTGCCTATATAACATACTCAATTTCATTGTTAACAGTGTCGAGTAATTAAGCCTATAGCACACAATATCCTACTATAAGTTTAGTTTTATCGAGGTTATCTAGGTCAGGCTACTTTTGGTTTGTTGCCAGGTATCGTCGTTCTCGCATGGAGAACAGCCTTTAAAAGCACGCCACCGGCAATTTTACCTACCAGTCAGTGACCTCGGCTATACATTTCATTTTAATACTCTCCACTTTAATCAGAAATTTCACGGCATAGCTTCATCATCTATAAATAACTGACCTGGCCTGAACCTAAAGATGCAATAGCCCGATACCCAGACAAAGAAAATGTAATGTACACTAGGTCAGCAGGAGACAGCACCAGGCAGATACACCCCCATCATCCATGTTTACAAACAAGACTGCAGCCAAGATCCAACAGAAAGGTAAATATCTTGCACTAGAACAACAGAAAAAGCCCCATCAATCATTCAATTTCCACACTGATGTTACACTGATGTTGTTTATCTCATTAAAAATACAAAGTTACATAAAACGACTGGAAAAACAACTGGAACTACTGCATCCATCAATGGTCATCATCAAATGATATATTGATATGCACAGTGCCTGATCCGAAAATGTACACACTTCAGACCTGAACTGCAATAGCCTAAATTAACCTGAAAGGTCAGCAAACGCTTCCCGGTTGTACAACAGACAAAGTGTAGTGCTGTAAACTCAGCAGCTATCCTTACAAGGAGCTGTAGGCCTAAACTCTTAGGAGCTGTAAACTCTCATAACGATTCCTGGTTGTACAACAGGCGTATAGGCCTATAGTGTCGTGATGTAGCTGTACCGTCTGCACAACCGCTTCAGATTGTGTTAGTGAATGCCTACTTATCGGCATTTCAGCCAGGAGCCAACAACAATATCAACTTCCGGTAGGCCTACAACAGATGTGACAGCCCCGGCATTCCTTCGAGGCTGGCATTCTCAATAAACATGACTAAAGAAACCAATGACCATGGCTATAGAGACCAATAATCCCAAATGACTGTGACTAAACTAAGAGATCAACACTTCCTATTAGCCTACAAATATTACTGTACACCCAGCCAAGAGCCGTCCCAACTTTCAATCAACTTCACAGTGTGTTGTGCTGTAAACTCAGACAGGAGACGTCTCAACCATCAATAATAGGAATGGGAGATACAGGACTTTGCCATGAAATGCAGGGCTATACCATGAACGATATTATACCATGAACAATATTTCACACTGCGTGTAGGCCTACCCGTCATACTTAACACCTCCCTTTTCCTTCCAGATTAAATTACCTACAACACCACCACAGCTCCTATACTAGCCAGAATACTCAAAGGTCCCAGCTGTTGGCACAAGGTAAAAATATTACACAAACATCCACCTAGAAATCATTTCGCCATCTTACCAATCATCAATCATGGAAGGACGACGACAACGACGACGACGACGACGATAGTGATGAGGATGATGAGGATGAGATCAACACTTCCTATTAGCCTACAAATAATACTCAGCCAAGAGCCATCCCAAGTTTCGATGACATAAACATCAACTTCTCGGTATAAATTATAAACAGCCATCATGTGTTTTACTGTAAACTCAGACAGGAGCCGCCTCAACCATCAGTGATAATGATTATGATGACACTCTAGCGAAATCCTGATCGTTAAGCTCACTCTCATCTCTGTCGTATCTAATATCATTTCATCCTCTCCTCTTATGCAAGTATCAATGCGTATCTTTTCCCCCCCCCCTCCTCAAGGGTCGACAAGATTCGACGCCGTTTCTCTGCCGAAGCTTGAGGTATTTTCTTCCTGGAATTGTCGTATTCTTGGCGATGAAGTGCGAGGTCGTTGTGATATTGCGCCGAAAGCTTAACGACAAGATTGGATCAGCCGTGTTTTGTTTGCCGTAATCTTGGCGAAGACCCGGCGGGGTCATCGTCGTAATCTTGCGGATTGGGGATTCCCCCTTGCGCATGCGTGGTACGCAATTTTTCGACGCTGTCACGCTTTTCATGCAAACTCGCACAGTGCCGAAATTAAAATTCAATTTCAGACACTGGAATTGGTAAAATTCCGCCATCTTGGATATCGGCATCCTGAGATTCAGGTGTTTTCAACACTGCGTCACCACCACTTCAAACTCCAAAGTCTTATCCAGGCCTAGTAAGTGCCACCTTCTTTCATAAAATGGCTTGTTTTATAAATAAATAACAAAATATGATCTTTGTAAATAAAACCCGAGATGTTCTGGTGTGTTTTTACGTGAATTTATTGCAAACTATCAATGCAGCGTAGTGCAGTCATCGTGTTCTCGGGCGTAGTGGTGATGCGATAGCCTCTTTGCAATTGTAAAGATTCTTTACATTTCCACATGCGCGGTACTGCTTTTCAAGATGGTGGCAATTTAGCAGTGCTAGAGCCGTTGTTTAGGAACGACATCAGCGCCTCTAGTGTCAAGATTGGCTTTTCATGCTGTTGTAGTGAACGCGTGTGTCGTGTGTTCTCGCATACTTTCGGGCATACTTTGCAGGTAATTCGTGTTTCATTTTCTTTGTATCATATCATCGTAAGATTTGGAGACCAAGGACTCGCTGAAGCCCTGAGGTTATCGATATAATGGCCTAGATTTTTAGCCCCTGCGACCCTATCTCTGCTGTGCTGCTAGTGCAGTGCCGAGTTGTGGTGGTCGAACATCTTTGGTGATTTCTGACCTAAAAAGGTGATAGCATGTTGAACATCTTAGGAAAAGGTGGTTAGGTGTCGAAATCTTTCCACATCATTGGATAATAGCAAGTGATAACCTGACGATTTTCCATAAGTGTCTAATGAACACCTGCCGTAGCTTAGGTGAAGTGCATTGGGTATATTGTCGTAAAGGTGTCGAACCCTTGAGGAGGGGGGGGGGGGGAAAGATACGCATTGATACTTGCATTACAGGAAGTATACAAAACAACAGTTGTGTCATGTGATAGTTGGACAACATAGTATCATCAAATCCCAGCAACCTCAAGAGGTAACTATATATACCCACCTTCAGAATGTTATGTCATATCAATATCATTTCCCATCACCTGATGTCATCAGGAATGATTAAAACCACTTCAAACAATAAATAGAAAATGAAGTAAAAAGAAATTCGTACACATTCTATAACTACTTCTGTATCATAAATTAAAACAACTCACACAGCTCCATGTACCAACACACAAATGAGAAATTTAACATTTATATTAAAATCCAGGTACTGATCATCCTCTTTTCCCCTTTTAGATGTCGAAAATTCCAACCCACGGACAAGCCCAAAGTCTCCTGAAAGACTTAAACAACCTCAAAAGAAATGTCACCACAGAACTTTCATGCCTCCAGGTAAATGTCTCCAATGGCCAGGTCCTCACTGAAGCTGCTATTAAAAACTTCTGTCATGGCTTAAATGCTAATATTGCTACAATCATCAGCAAGGCAGAAACTCTCAAAAGTGCGCTTTGCCTCGACCACGCCATAAAAATGAATGCTCAAAAGACCAGTACGTCTCCAGCTACAAAGTACCCGTCTTCTGCCACCCCAAGTTTCCAAAGGTCATCCAACACCACCAACCCACGAGCACGATTGGCATTCTCTCAAGAACCTCTGAAGAAGAAGATGAAACCAACTGACTTCTTCCAAGACTTAGACTTGGATGATGAGGCACTTGCCCAATCGTCGTTCGACAGCAGCTTAGATGTCTCAATGACGTCAACCCCGAAGAAAGGCCCAGCTGATGATATTGCCACTGCACCTCAAGAAGGGTCAAAGGCCGAACCAGCGGCACCTGCAGCTCAGGAAGAACAGGATGCCACACCAGAGAAAGAGACAGCTGAAAAAAGTGACAGTACGACCGAAAGAGAGGAAGCCACAAATTCTGATCAACCGCTGCCCTCTCCCACAAGTAACTTGCAACCAGAAAATCAAGATGATATCACGGAGGAGGAAGCTCTAGCTATTGTAAACAATTAAGACTAGAAATTCATGCATCATATCAAAGTTCTTTCACTTCAAGCATCATTACATTCTTCTGCTCATATTTATGAAGACAAAACTCAGGAAAATAAATCATGGCTAAAACATAATACATGTATCCATATAAGAAAATGCTGCTGAAATGCTTTACTACAGAACAGATTTGTCAGATAGGCCTGTAAGACATATGTTCAACAGACACTACTTTGCAAAGTAGTCATTTTTACCAATGTATAAAGTGAGATTCGATTCGTTTCCAAATAAAATTAAATAATTCCAAATCCTGAGAGTTACTTTCAATCTATTCAAGTAAACGCCCCGTCTAATGTTCAGCAGTGTGTGGTAAACCTGCCCCGTGGTTAAACTCGCCCTGGCTACCATTGTTCTCTTTTCACACACTCGAGAACATTGGAAGGGCCAGTTTTACCACCACCCTGCAGCTTTCAATTCTCATACAAGACAGTGCTGCCATCTACATGTCAACAACATAACTGACATTAAAAGCCTGCAGATTGAAGATTGAATGCACAGATTGAATGGATGGTCCAGCACATGTCAATTTCCCCAAACAGGACTCCATTGTCAAAATGCAGTTTGTTCCTCTACATCATACTACCAGGAACAGCTGACAAGTAGATTCTAACATTCACTTCATCCGTTGCAATCGGAGATAAATAGTCTACTTAGATGTTAACAGTTGCAACCCCCACCCCTCAAGAAAAAAACCATAGGCTACACTTTACTGATACCTTTAAACAACTTCGCACTCTTTCCAGGACTGTTGATTAGAAGACAATGACCAGAACAAAACGTAAGAGCAACATCTCAAGGAGATCATCCAAGACACTGTCGGTCAAGAGACGCAGGTTAAACGAGGCTCCTGAGGAAACAAATGAACGTCGAGCTTCACAAAGGATTCGCCAACGCACTTTCAGAGAGCAACGGACCAGCCAGGACTCTCACAACGAAGCCATTTTACCACAAACAACTGAACATTCATATGCCAAGACGAGTCAGGAACCATCCGTCTCAAATGAACCCGTACCACCAGAAATAAGCAAAAATAGACATCAACAGACCAGTCAGGAACCGTCCGGTTCGAATGAAACAGTACCACAAACAACAACATCAGGAGCCACGATCATGTACGCTCATACAAAGTGTCCAGGACTCCCAACGTCACACTGCAGAAGCTGTTCAGTTAAAAAGACGGTTAGGGACAATAAATGATATAGATTTTTTCAAGGAAAATGACATCCCAAAACAACTGAGATCCCACACGCTTCCATCATTATATAATGCAAACAATGTGTGTCCACACTGCTACGCATATCGTTGGCAGGAAGAACGCCCAGGATTCTGTTGTGAGAAAGGAAAAGTCCATTTAACTCCAATACCCAATGCCCCCCCCCCCCCCTCAAATTCAGAAACTATACGAAAACGAACACTTTCTCAATAACATACGATCGTACAACAACTCCCTCGCACTAACTTCAATCGGCTGCAATGAACACTATCTACCAGGTTTCAACCCAACATTTAAAATTCAAGGCAAGGTATTCCATCTTATTGGCTCCCTATTACCAACAGGTGATGACCACCCAAAGTTCGCACAAATATATTTCCATGACACGGAACATGAGATAGATAACAAACTGAGATATAACCCGCACCTAACACGGACTACATTATCCATTCTCCAAGACGCACTTCATGTTTGCAATCCTTATGTGCAGTCCCTGAAAGGAGCCCTCGACTTCTCAAATGCACATGCAGATGTGCAGCTAATTTTGAATGCAGACAAAAAACCATCCGCCAAACATGCACGACGATATAACCTACCGACTGGCAGTGAATTCGCTGTTTTAATGCCAGGACAACAACTGGGTGATTTAGATGTCATAATCCAAAGCAAAAGTGGACAAATGAGAAGAATTAAAGGTGAACTGTCAGTTTGCCAACAAAATAGCTATAATTGACTTTCTTTTGTATATAAGTTCCACTAGAATGCGTCCTTACCAGTTTTATGCATAAAAACAATGCGCACAATGATTTATTAGGCCTTTTTTGTAAGTACCTCGCAAAACGCACTCGATCCAAGCTGCGAATCTATTAATAGCCCCGTGACGTCGGAGATGGTGAAGAACAAGCAGAACCTATTCATTTTGGACCATATATGTTTGAGCCGCTAGTTGAGGCCGATGAAGGCGCAGTCGAAGTGGACATGGCCGAAGATGCGGATGATCAGAGATGGCGACTGGACACTGATCGTTTGGGAGAATGGTATGCCTATATTTTTACACGTAGCCAAGGCCAACAAGGTTTCCAGGGTGTCGGTGTGTCAAGTTAATTCGCCATAACCATGTTATCAAGGACGTGCAGTAGGGTTTCATGCAATTTCATGATTTAGCCTATAAGGCTGCGCCTACACACAATCAATGCACGACAATTGACATGCATACTCGGCCGGCCTTGCCAGGTCATGACAACACTGGACTTAGCATTTCCAACACAGTTGAGCATGAATGACCAGTCCTCATCATGATCGATGAGAGGACCAAGGATGGTGTACTGTAGTGTAGGGCCAGAGTCAGAGATGAAGATTGAGGGTCAAGTCCGCCCCTCCATCATCAGGGGACAGAATGGGATGAACAAATGAAGTAACTAGCACCTTTTATATCAAGCTACTTCAATTTAAGAGTTAATTAAATGTCCTGGGGACATTGTGCTCACCTGGGAATCATTAAATTGCAGATGAAATGACATATGGAGGTTAAATTGACTTTTAGATATGAACAAGAGGTCCAAGGGCCTGGCGCTCAGCTGAGTTAATATCATTAATATCTTCCCGGTGTTCAGTTCATTATGCATGAAAATGGCATGCTCCATGGTATTTGATATCCTTTTGCGTTCACTACGGTACCAATGTTTTTGGTTGACATAATTATGCCACTGTTCATTCCTCAATCCTGACCATAATTCGGGTGAAATCATCGTATGAAAATATTTACTGAAACATGAAGTTTATGCCATGAATGAGGATACTCATTGTCATAGCCTTGTTTACAAGTACGAAGTATTTTCCCGCGAATATTCAAAACTGCTTGGCTCCTTGCCAGTTAAATAACATGTGACTATATACAAAATAGAAAACTTTGATGGAAATTGTAAATCATTTTTTTATCTATCAGGGGAAACGGCACTACTGCAGGATCCCTTACAAAAAGTATAACCCTAACCCTAACCCTAACCCTTGACATGATGGTTTCACTGAATAACAAGAGGTCCAAGGGCCTGGCGCTCAGCTGAAATGGATAGCTGAAGGCAAGGGCCAAGTGTGTGTTGGTACCGTTATTATGAGGCAACGTGAAGCTGTAACGTCTAGCACGCAGAAGTGCTGGTGCGAAAGACCTTCTTGCTATATCAGTGCATGCTGAAGTACTGAGTTGACGTCACCCTGCTATTATGACGTAAAGTCATTTCTATTGCCGTTGCAGTAGTGGGGTGTGTGATGACGTCAAGGAGTTGTGTGGTGACGTCAAAGAGTGGAGTCCTTGTCTTCATGCAGCGTAGGTGGAACTAATAACATGCACATTGACTCAAGGTACATAATTATTACAGTGTATTTTGTGAGGTGAATGGTCAAATGAACCGACTGTTGTCAGGACATTGATGAAGTGGATGCAGCCAAATGTCTGGGATGGTCTTTTTTGTATGTGAAGAAAAGAAGATAAAGAGTTGGTTAACAAAATGAACTTTATTGGTGCGGCAGATATTTGATGCCTTTCGGCAGATATTTGAAGCGCCTTGCGCCATATATTTGTTGCCTTGCGGCAGATATTTGATAACGCTCTCCGGGAATGGAAAGCAGTAAAACGAGTAAGCACACCTTACTCTGAATGTGGGAACAGCAAGTGCTTTCCTGGACTTGAAATGTGCCAACGACTCCTCTTGCAATAACCAACAACAGTTAATCTGTAAAAAGAGAAGAGAAATTAACACGGACTGAATAAAGAAGGGTGACATCACATAGACGGGGAAATGTACACCACCGGATGCAGTCTGTGCTTGATCAGGCATTTGTCAGATGATATCCTGAACAAGGCATCTATGATCTATGGAAGCAAATCCAAAAAGAGACTTAACCTTCGAAGGGCACACTTATTACTCAGTGAAAAGTCAGTCCTGTGGGCTGTTTTCCAATTCAAAATAAAAGTGTAACCTCTTTATTGTGACTTTAAATTAGTCTCACAGACTGAACCATAACACTAAACAGCCAACCGTGCCCACATGATGTGAGCCGAGAGCTGGGCTTAAAGATGAGCGAGTGGTGTACTACATTTTGAAAATTGTCTATCGTCTACGACATGTGACAGAACAGGATCTAGTGGACTTAATGATGAGGTACTATCAAATAAGGTGTCCATCAAATGAATCATGAGGGCCTGTTGAGTTATACTCTAAGCCTATCCTATAGGCAGATAGGGCTAGGCTATCGTTTTTGTCTTTTTTACAGCCTACAGCACAGCCATGCACAGCGCAGTGTACAGACAGTACAGGATTGCAAATTAAAAACATGAGCATTGCTGCGTAACCAAACTGCAGTGAATTCAACGATGTCAAAATGTGACTTTCAGAATAATTGTTGTCACGGCCAATGACCAGACAGGGAGAAAACAAACGTAAATGGCGAGATTTGTTGCAAAATTGCCAACCACAACAACTCAGCGACTATTTATTTTTTACTCAGGGACCGTAGCCAAAATGACCGACGGCGAATTCTCCGGTCGCTAGCGCAGTCCATAAACAAGCATCAATTCCACCAACTTTGGGTGCAAGCTTGGTCATCAAAGTTACAAAACTGTTAGAAATACATCTTAACAACATATATATACAGTTAAAAGTGCATAAAAATCCCGATTCAACCTCCGGGCGCTACCTTTTTTTCTCCGCCAGACTCCGGGCCCTACCGGTCGTTATTTAGTGTGACCGCCACCAGAGTGTTTATCAAGATCTTTCGCCGTTTTAATTGCGCGTTTTAGGCAGATTAATCAATTATTACATGCATGCATTATACATCACCGAAATGATAATTGCGTTGGCTATTTGAAACTAAGTTCAGATATTATTTTCGATCTTTGAATTGAATTTAGGCGACACGCGAGATCGCTTGCATCATCGGCACGTTTGAAAACCCGAATTTCACAAATTCCACAAATATTTATCACATACCATATGTATCACCACAAAGGTAACTCTCTAGACTATTTGAAACCAAGTTCAGATACTTATTTTCACAAAAATTCGAAGCTATGCAAGCGATTTTTCACTGGTAGAGATCGACGGAAACAAATTTCTCGCTCTAAAATGACATGAGACGAGCACCAACTTTCGCTAATTTGTGCACAAAATTTCCGCAATACTATAAAAAACTATTGATAAATCTGAATTATATAGACTCTTTTCAGTACCTAAACAAATTTCAGGTATATGGTCATGTTGAATAAAAGAGTATCAACCGATTGAACATGAGAAATTTCACTCACCTTCATTGAAGCAGCGACTACCGCCATTTTGAAATGGTGGCATCTCTTCTGTCGATCGGCCAATCAGCGGCACTGCTTGCAAAAAGTTGAGCCACCGCCAAATTTGAAATCGCCAAAATTCAGTCAATGTGCCTGCAGCGCCAACTGGCGGTGAAAACTATATTAATTCTATTAAAAGTAAAAAATGAAAAAATATTTAAAAATATTCAGCCACATTTGAAAACAATATTTGCTCTGTGGACCGAGGTAAAAAGGGAAAGAAATCTAAACACGAAATGACCTCATTCTCTTAATACAGGTCGGATCGCGCTGATTTTTCGTTTCTGAGTTCACCTTGGGCAACTCCTAATTTAGCACCGTCAACGAAGTGGCTCGGCCTTTCCGGTCAGAAATGTCCAATTTTGTCCACAGATGGGTCCCTAGATGGATGGATGGATGGATGGATGGATGGATTGCAGGACGGACACCATTTGAACAGCTATTCTACTAGCTCCGCTGACTTTGTCAGCTGAGCTAAAAATGTTTTGTAAGGGATCCTGCAGTCAAGCCGGCACTACTGCAGGATCCCTTACAGAAAGTATAACCCTAACCCTAACCCTAACCCTTGACATGATGGTTTCACTGAATTAAAATGTTTTGTAAGGGATCCTGCAGTCAAGCCGGGGAAACAAGCTGATGATGATCAAATAAATCATTCATGAGAAATCGTTTTGTTGCTGAAGCTTGCATGACGAAGTTAATGCTAAACCTTTTCTTGTGCTCTACTGCGCCACCGTAGTTTTCTATTTAGACCAGCGATGACGTCATTTCTGGTGATTCCCTACGTTGTCCAATGATAGGGAGTTCAGATGACGTCATCAGATAGCGAATATCGCCGGCGAACACCGAAAATTTTGGCCTGGAATGTCAATTTTCAAGACTCACTAACTAATAAAAAATCTTCATCACATTGTTGTCATATCAATGAAATGGCCAGGGCCATTGTGCTCACCTCATGTGGAGGAAAGATGGATAAAGAGCATGGTATTGTGTCATGTAGTATTAGGTTTGATGTAGGTCCAAGCAATTACAATTTCCCCAAAATGGCCAATTTACAGTACATTCGACCTATGTGACCTTGAAAAGTAGGTCAAATCAAAGAAGACCCGGGTGACACATTGAATGGTTGTTAGAACTAGATGTACCTATGATATAAAATTGGTGCCAATCGGGCAAGTCATTACTAGAAATAATGGCATTTTGAAGAATTTCGGATTTGGCCCCCTCCCTGGAGGCCAAACGGCAAATCAGATCGCACCAAACTTCGGTACCTGCGATCACCTGACCAAGGGGTACATGTGTACTTAATTTGTGATCAATAGTCATTGCAGTTAAGAAACGTGCCATAGTTACGGCCTGACGGCGAATTTACGCCATTTGACCTCTGTGACCTTGACAAGAAGGTCAAATTAAAAACCTGTGTGACATATACTGTATGGTGGTTAGATGTACCCATGATATCAAATTGGTGGCAATCGGGCAAGAAGTTAAGGAATAATCACATTTTTAAGGTTTTTGGATTTTGCCACCTGGTGGTCAAGTGGTGAATCATATTGGACCAAACTTCGGTCCCTGAGATCACCTGACTAAGGGGTAAATGTGTACCAAATTTGGTATCAATAGTCATTGCAGTTTAGAAACGTGCCATCGTTACATCCCAATGGCCAATTTACACCATTTGACCTCTGTGACCTTGAAAAGGAGGTCAAATCAAAAACCCGGAGGATATATGATGCACCTTTGCTAGAAGTACCTACCATATTTTTTTCAAAATTTCCTGACTACTATTAAGGGAGATATTGCATATTTTCACTTTTAACGTTTGGCCCCCTGGTGGCCAAACCATGAAACGAATCGGACAGAAACTTGGTCTCCAAGGTGTCATTACATAAGGGTACATGTGTACCAAGTTTCAACTCAATAGCTCTAACAGTTACGAAACGTGCCCTGCTAACGGACGACGGACGACGGACGACGACGACGACGACGACGACGACGGACGACGGACGCCACGGTATGGGATAAGCTCACCTCTGCTAAGAGGTGAGCTAATAAACGTTATAAATATATTTCATTTTATTATTCTATAGTGAATTAAACGCCTATTCTCACCACTTTCTGTCAAAAAACTTCATCCAAAGTGCGCGAGCTTCGTTAACAAACTCTTCGACGGCGCCATTGTTTACATCTTCATTTGGGCATCCCCCACCGCTAAAGCTATATTAACAGTTGATCTTGATTGGCTACGGCAATGGAAACATCCTCAAAAGATCGGGGGATTCCCATATATATACGTCATAGGTACGGAAAATTAACATATCTGACAGCCAAAGAAGAAACTGTTTTTCCCAGGGAAGTTGGTGGATTTCTCCCAAATGGAAGCTCCGTCTGAAAATCCGCGTATACGGTAAGACAGAGAAAAATACGCTGATTCCGAATAGATATATGACTTTAAATGAATAAATCGAAATCAGATGTAGAATCTGATTTTGCTGGAGCATGTCCCTCCGATTCCGAGAATGTTTTCAAAATGGCGGCGTTTTTAAAAGCCGGTTTGACGGTTCGACGAATTCCTTGCCAAAGCATGAAAATTACGCCAGTCCCGACGGAGCTGCCGACGGTTAATGTTGCTAAAGATGTCATACATATCAATATCATATGCATGAACATGTTAAATATGAAATAAATGGCACCGAGACCGTAATACTGCACAGAATCTGCGAGTGTTCTGATCAGCCGGGGGTGCGTGCATGTAACGGTAAAGCCACTCTCAATTAGTGCACAACGTTCTACGCTGTAAGGTTTTCTTTCTGCGCATGCGCACTAGCAGTTAGAGCCGTTCTCTTCACCAGTTGTGCTCCCGCTGAAGGTGAATCAGCTGATTGGTGCTAAGCATTTGTTTACTTGAAAAAATAATAGTTTTGAATGGATCTTTTTTGAAGGTGCATGGAGTCTTTGTTCTGCAATGTTAGTGCAGGCAATGACACCACTTCCTAGTTGGCAGTGAAATATGGATGAAGCCAGTTGGTTGCATTGGTACCTAATTTAATTACCTTATCAATTAAATCAAAATGTTCTGAAGTTAAAATTGATAGGCCTATCGTTGTGTGAACAATTTCTAAGCAAAAAGTATGTATGATGTGTCCCCTAATTCTGTTCCATTTTTCTTACAGGGTACAAACAGGGTGCAGACCATATTCAAGATCTACCGGCACTGCCCTTTATTTTGATACCAAACATGGTACACTTTGGTGCAGCAACTGCAATGTCGTCACGTTTTTGTGATTTTCCAAGATGGCCGCCATTCTCAAATATGGCCGCCACTGCATCCGGAGTTGTTTTTATTGAATGTTAGGACCATAATTAATTGTCTCCAGGTACAGCCCTTTAATTTGAAGCCACAATAAGGCACACTTTGGTGTAACTAGTGGGCGGCCATCTTAAATTAATGGTGGCCATCTTGGATTAATGGCGGCTATCTTAATATTGATGGCGGCCATTTTGAAGGATCTTCGAATGTAGTCGCGGTATTTCCATGATCCGTTGTCAAGTTTTCAAATATCTGGGTCCTTCCTAGTGAATATTGCAGAATAAAGTGAAGAAAATATACATATGATTAGTATATGTTGATTTTATTATGCAAATGAGCTCATTAATATTCAAAATATTGGGGTGCCGTCAATTTAGTTGTGTTCCCGATATTCTATTTAGTACCCAGGCCAAGATTTATGGTGATCTGTCCTTAGATAAAAAAGTTAACGCATTTTCAGTGAAAAAAAATCATTTTTTCACATAAAAAGTGGTGCCATTCCTGAGACAAAAGGCTACTCATTATTCCATTGACTTCATGGTCTATTAGGCCTAAAGCCGTATCTGCAAATCTTCATAGAATGTGAACCGGTAGTCCGATTTTCAAAATGTTTGCAGCATTTTCTTTTTTGGAGCAGGCTCTTTCCAGTGAGTGCAGTTAAAAACTTAAATTAGAAAAATGATTTTTTTCACTGAACTCCCTACCAATGAGCGCTTTTTAAAATGTGCCATTTGGTATTGTAAAGTATGCAATGTATTTTTTCAGCGCTGCCAGTTGCCGAACAGAATGCCATAGCTCCCTCAATTTCCAATCAATTTTTATGGGAGTGACATTATTGTATTGCTTAGAATGTCTACTTTTTACTCATGAAAGAATCGTAGAACTAAAACTTAATAGGCGAACAGAATCATGCCGATTCACTGCACATACTGTGGGAATTCTCCACTTCAAAATACATCGGCGATGTCATCGCGAACAGAGCATGCACTTCCGATATCGTTTTCACAGAAATGTGGCCAAATTTTCAAGAACTAATTTCTGAAAGTAGTAGTCCCTAAAGACCTTATGACTACCACTGAAACGAACTAGTGATAATATCGCCTACCAGACTACTTTTTAAGCAGAAAATTGGGTACTTGAGTGTCATTGAGCTCCAGGCGTAAACAACATGCCGCCATTTTGTCTCCGCTTCGGTATTTCGTACGCCGCTTATAATGCACCTTCTCAATTAAAACCAACATAATAAGGCCTTACATCGTTGATTGAATAGGAACACCACACAAAACACAATAAAGTGGGGGTACAATCGATTACGAAGCTGAAGTGAACAGTGATTTATTCCTGGAGCTACTGCTTTTGTTGTGTGCTGCCATGTTTTGAGAACTGGCAAATAGGAGACTTCATTGATGGCTGACGTCATCGGGCGGGAATTTGAATCGGCAGAAATAATTAAAAGGCAGGTAGCGCCCTCTCCTGTTAAAATTTTGAACTTTTTCTCAATAAAATAGATTTTCAAGAATTTTATCTTAATATTAGACTTAATATAAATATATTAATATATAATAATATATATTAATAATAATATAAATATATTAATATTAATAATATATAAATAATAATATTAATATTATGACTTAGTCAGCTGAGCTAAAAAATGTGGCACGTCAATGACACTTTTAGAGTTTGACTTGCTTCAACTTGATAAACTAGGTCACAATTGACCTAAATTGGGTCAACTTGTATAGATCCCATCAGGTGTATCCATATAAAATTTGAATGATCTCAAGACAAATACTGAAATAGTAGTGAATATATCAACTTTAAGTGGAATTATATAGTTTGACCTTTCTGACCTTGGAAACTAGGTCAAGGTTAAAATGTTAAAAGCTCCATGTCAATCTTGATCATATCAATCAATAATTCACCTTTGAAGATCACAAAGTGAAGGTTTCTTGATATAACTGACATTGAGTGTTATGACCTGACCTATTTACACCTGAAAAGTACCTTACATTGACCTGAGTTTTTGTAAATATGTACAGATGCCCAATAGGTGTCTACATTTCAAATTTGAAGGGTCTAGGACAATTAATGACAAAACGTGCTACCTTCGCTGAAATTTTAGAGTTTGACCTCTGTGACCTTCAAAAGTAGGTCAAACGAGACCCTATTGATGACGGACAACGGACGGCCCGACAGACGAACAGACGACGGACAAGCAGTGATGACATAAGCTCACCCATGTGAGCTGATATGAAACGGCCAATGGACATTGTGCACAACGTATAAATATTTGATTTTTAGGAATTCATCCTGGTTGAGAAACATGCTACATGTACATAGTATATAGGTCAAACCAAAGTCGATATAACATGTGATTTATCCTTGCTTGGAGTACCTACCATAAAAAAATCATCGAAAACTAATAAGCAAGATATTGCCCTTTTCACCTTTTTTAGTTTTGGCCTCCTGGTTGCCAAGTTGAGAATCAGATCGGTCAAAATTTGGTGGCAGAGGTGACATGTGATAGGGAGTCATGTGTACCAAATATCAAGTTCATAGCTTTAGCGGTTAAGAAACGTCATATACACTCAAGCAGCCAATTTACACCAATTGACCTCAGTGACCTTGAAAATTAGGTCAAATCAAAAACCCGTAGGATATGTGATGTATCCTTGCTGGGAGAACCTACCATAAAAATATCATCAAAAACAACTCAATAACTAGTATTGGGCAATTCGCCTAACAGCAAATTGCAGACCATATCCCTGGTGAAAGTATTTTGTCATGTTGAGAAATTAGGTTTGCACCAGGATATAACCAGATAAATCAGAGGCAAATAACCCTGAATAACCAGCTGAATTAGGTTGTGACAGTAGGTGCATCATAAATACTAGAATTAGCGATGGTTCTGGGACTGCAACAACTCGGCATATGGATGGTCAGAATCCAGCAGACAACAAGCAAATGTAATCTGAATCTCAACATCTTTCGTATCTTTTGATGAGTTTTCTGGTCGAGTGAGGGAAACCAGTTGGCCATCTGATATGGCTGGTGGGGATGAAAGCTCCCAATGTTGGGACGACCAATAATACATTGCGTCTCCACAGTATTTATATTATAATACCTCCCTCCATGCACACATGGTTCTGCTGCCAATTTTTTCTTCAAATGATCTAGGTGTCAATCATGTACTTGTGGGTACTGGCACCACGTAGGTAACTTCTGATCTGATCGTAAGTGGCAGGTTTTTGGTGCTTTGTCCTGGTGCTCATTTTTAAGATGACAAAACACTATCACCAGGGATATGGTCTGCAATTGCTGTTAGGAAAGTCACAACCTGGGGACAAAAAATAAATGTGATTTAGACTTCGCATTCCTTTGAAGTGTAGGTTGCAACATCCCAGGCCATTGATGCATGCATGGTCACAACATAGGAATCATGGCAAGGATTTTTACAACCATTCTTTTGAGGTGTAGATTGTGATGTGAGGGAAGTGTCTTGATCTCTACATAAAATTCCTTCGACATGGTGCAACAAACCAGTCCAGTAGATATTTACATGGTCATAGCATACGGCATCGAGACAACCAGTATGCAAGGTTACGGCCAGGCCCAAGGGGTATGACCGATCAGCACTAAGAGTAAAAACGTAAAATGCAATAATATCTTTTTAAACTAACTGCCACAGTAGGTTTATTTATTCAGTCTTTTTGAAGTAAAAGTATTACAGTGAAAAGAACGAAATACGGCTGGAATATTATACTGGTTTGTCTGCGGACGGCAAATTCAGCACTGCACCGATGTCAAGGTTAAGACGGTTATACGACTTTGCCTCATCAGCTCCTCGTGGTCAAGGCTCCTATATCCGTGACTGATGCGGTCGCAGAACAGAACAGATGCTGATCATCCCCGTCACTGCGTCAGGCTGTAAAACAGAGCGAGGAAATATTTTAACTTCACCAGAAGTTTTATCATTCATTATTCAGACCAACACACACTGACTACCTGCTAATAGTCTATGAATTTCATTGTCATAATTCAGAACAAACACTTATCACCTTTGCTGACAATATTTTCAGAAGGTGTGTACATTCGTGTGTCCATTTACACTGCACGTGTATACGTGCTTTACTGTACATTTCTACAGGAGTGAGCAGGATGTACAGAAAAACGATCTCCAAAACTGTTGCTTTCAGCACTCGCGACACGTTAAGCGAGGTTTTAGCAATTATTTTCAGTGAAGGTATATCTCATGTGTAGAGTCTGGGTGATTTTGAGACATTCTTAGGTGTTTAAGGCGCACAGTTTGATGAAACTTGCCCGAATTCGTAATTTTTTTGATGAATGTATATCCGCCATTGCGGGGATCTGGAAACTTTCGGATGACAAGTTTGCCTCAAAAGATGGACGTGCTCCCTATAATCACCCAAACTAACAGCGAATATATATTCTTAAGATCCTTTTCTTGACCTCTGATGAGTTAATTTTGTCTGATGCAGTGTTTCAACACAAATTTGAGGGCGATTACAATCACGAAAAAATCACACTCACCCAGTCTGGAATGCGCAGACGAAATGTCTGTTGGCTCTTCCATGTAGCGGGTATCCTCCCACCTGTTCAGGTCGGGACAGATCAACGTTGAGCAACTTGCCTAATCGGTAAAAACGCGGGAGGCAGTGCTATTACCGGAACGGTTCAGAACCGGCGATTTTCATCAAAAATCACCCGAAAACTAAGAAAGTAAGCAACGGCTGCAAAAATAAAGTACACGTTGTTCGTTAGCAGGTTATGAAACGTAACCTAACCAAATTTCAGGTCGTTCCGTGTGGCAGTTTCGGAGATACGTGTCGAAAACCACATCCCTCGGGTCCTGGCGATCGGCTCAGTAAAAACAATAGACCATATCCACGGAGTTGTGGATATGGTCTAATAAGCGAGATTTTGCACTTTTTACCTTTTTGTCGGAGGTCACCTGACCTGGGTAGGGGGGGGTCTGTCCACAAAGTGTCAAGTTCATAGCTCTAGCTGTTAAGAAACGCGCCACTGTTTTTGAAACAGGATACAAACAATGACGAGGGACACAGCGGTGTTGTATAGCCTCCCCTACGGTGATCCAAAGAGGTGCCAGGAAGGGCTGCGACATGAATTTTTTTCTTACAGGTTGCTGATATGAATGCTTTTCTTAAAAGAGAACTGGCCTCGTATTGACATTTGCTACTTTGAAATACAGAAAAGAAGAACAGAAAAGTCTCATGTAAGTTTCCTCGAACAAATATTTGTTTATTTATGTCGGAAATTTCAAAAAATACTTAAATTGCCAGGAAATCTCATCTTAGGGCACCTCGAATTCAATTTTTCTGGGGGAGGGCCCCCATACACCCCACTGAAAAGCTGGCTGCGTCAGGGCTATGACGAGCTCCACAGTCACAGTCTGAGGGGGGGGTCGATGTAATTGATATGCCTCTTAGTGCTTGTTACTAAAGCCAAAGCCCCCGCCTCCCCCTCCCCTCCACTCAAAAACAAATTGAAAGCCCTACTCACTATTCGGTCTCCCATTTTACATCATCGTAATACATAAAATGTTGTGGGTTACTCTTCCTCTCTGGTAACCTAAACATTCAATGTATGATATTAGCCTTCCTCAAGAATTCAATTTAAACAATTTTCATTATCCACATGATATTTACAATAAGACAAATACTCACGTATCAAAGTCTTTCAACAGGGCTGTGGGGCGCTTCTTTGACGCAGGGTTCTCCGCCATCTCAAACAGTTCATCCTAAAAGAGTAGGACAATACAGATCTTAGATTTCAGCACCATAAATGGAACACTGACACCACACCATTCCTATTTGCTAACATGTCAGGAAAATCCAAATGCACAGTTTACACACAATAAAGTAGTGCAGTTATAATGCATGCAAATTTGCTGAAACCTAGTACAGTAGAACCTTCCTTAGCGGACACCTCTCAATGAAGGACACCCTCTCTATTAAGGACACTAGTTTTGGCCCCAAATTGGGCGTTTCCATTCAATTTGACCTCTCTAATCAGGACACATTTCTATTAAGGACAGAATTTGTCAGTCCTGGGTGTGTTCTTAACCACTTAACTGTGCAGGACGAGATATCTCGTCATGCACGTGTGCACTGCTACTGGGTACGACGAGATATCTCGTCATACTGTTATACCTTCTTTTCTAGTAGTCATATCAGTTCTATGCAATACCATGATCGTAAATGGGGATTCCCCGAAGTTCGTCGATGTTTAGTCTCAAGTTTTATTGAGGTGTGGCAGCACTGTCGGCGATTTCTCGGAAATGGCAGCACCAAAAATGGGGAGGCGTGTTCTGGATGACAATCTTTTGGAACAGATACTCGATTCTGACAATGAATTGTCCGATTATGTATCTTCTAACTATGATGATGAACCTTATGCCCAGAATGCTTCCGATTTTAGATGCAACAAGTCAGAGTGGGGATGATATGCCTGACAATGCAAGCTCTGACAGTGGCAGTGATGGTAATATCGGGCATGTGTTAGGTGGTCGCCGTGGCAACCAAGTTCAAGCGCGGGTAATTCAAAATCAACCTCCTTGGGCAGAAAATGGACAGCGTCGTGACAGGTTTCAGTTTACTGCTGTACCAGGGTTGAAGGCTAATGCTGCCGATAAGGATGATCCAGTGCAGTACTTTGAACTGTTTTTTGATGATGACATATTTGTGGGGTCTATGTTTTTTTTGGCATTGATCCTGTTTCCCCACTTCATGAATAAGCTCAAATAACACTTTCTAGATGTGAGATTTGACTTCTAAAATAAATGTAACCGGTTTTCCCAAAAAATTAAAATATTTAATTAAAATATTTTTTGGAATACAATAAACATGGGCAAAAGTATGCTTTCATACTTGAACATTGAAAATGTCAATGAAAAACAGACTTCATATATCAATTTTAAGAGCATTATATGTGTCCTCCCAAGTAGGGCATTAGCCTGAACTACATCACAACTTTGGTGAACCCGCCGCCTGGCTCTAACAAGCCAGTTGCTAGCCTGATTAGGTGATCTAGTTGTCAAACACCTGAAAGGCTATATCTTCAAAATGGATAGAGCAAATTGCATGGGGTTTTCTGTATTATATAAATTGTTAGGTGCACTTTTGAAATCGTCTTACAGCAGGAAATGGCAAAATACCTTGAGTTATGGCCTTTAAGAAGTAACCTAATGGGTTTTCTTGGAAAGTGCACTGTCTTACATCATCTCACTTTATTCGACAGATAAATGACAGCGCGGCCACGGCTGATAAATGATAATTCATGCGCCCATACCCTTCATAGTAGTCCAGCATGCAACGCAAATTCATTGACTGCTATTTTCTGGTCATTTCATTGGTCTGGATATTTCCGCCACTCAAACCTTGTTCCCCCGATATCGGTCAATAGAAGACTATTCCAATATCGCGAGGAGCGTAAAATAGACCGTGCATGATGAGTTTGATGATGATCGGTTGTCTTTTCCGTAGTGAAAAAGGCGTAAAAAAACCGCTCAAAAATACCGAAATGGAGGGAAAATATTTGCGACTTGGGTTTGCAAAATGCGACTACGATGATGACAAAAGGTCAAACAATGCGACATGGTAAAGAAAGTGAACTTTGATCCCTGCATTAAAAAATTGTAGGTAGAACTAGAAGAAAGTTTATATATATAGCTAATATATAAAGTTAACTTTCGGCCCGATCATTTGCAAAACTTATGTAAATAACAGAGCGTGTCTTGTAAGCCTAGCATAGGCTGGCTGCAATTTTGTAAATAACAGAGCGTGTCTTGTAAGCCTAGCATAGGCTGGCTGCAATTTTGTAACAGATGACACTTTATTAACCCTTTCACTGCCGGAGGAGCACTTCTGCGACAATCAATATTATTCCCTATACTGCCGGAGGCGCACTTCTGCGACAATTATCCATACACTATAAAACCATTGAAATTTCGTTATTGAGCGTGGTTAGCGTAAAGTTTGATAGATGGCGCGGTAGTATAGATGGTTCAGCAAAACATGGCGGATGGTTTTATATTTCGATGTTTGGAAGTTTGTCGAGTAATTTGAAGCCAAAATGACCAAGAAACTGACTGTGTCTGAGGTCCTTGATGAGCTGGATATAGTGAACGATTCGGACTCTGGTGAGGAGTTCGTCGATGACGATGATTTAGATCCTGACTTTGATGTAAATGATGAACAAATTAGCGATAATGAGAGTGTGTATATTGTGTTTTGCCAATTACATAGTTTTTTCCAAAAAATTTTCGTCCTCATTATAAATTCAAGATGGCGGTATGCAAATTAGGGCAAATTATGGTCCCATTTTGAAGAGTAGGCAACACTGAACAACTTTTATATACATTGTTTTGCTCTATCTCCAGAGGCTTTCTTTCTACAGGGTGGAGAAATATCCATACTCAAAATCATGTTAAAACAAAGAAACCTACCGGCAGGTGAGGTAGCTAAAAATTAGAAGCTACAGGCAGTGAAATTGTTAAACAAATATACTATACTATATTCAGCAACCCACCTTAGTATAAAAGTGCTGGGGCAGAAGTGTACCTGCCTTTTCTACCCCCCCATCATCAACAGGGATATTCTCCTTCTCAGCTTCCAAGTTGGGATCATCTTGGTCACCTCTGTCCATCATTCTGCATTGAGAAAAAATACCAAAATATACTAAATCTGCTCAATACGTTCAATCAATCAATGGTCAACAAGAAGTACACCTGCAATTTTTTACAGAACGCACCATTTCTTTGGCAAAATTATTGCAAATTGTACACTAAATGCGTGGGGTTGTGTACAGCTTTCAACATATTCTATGTCTAGGCCCGGACTTGGTGTGCAGCTGTACGATGTCGAGTCACAAATAGTTTAATAATGATATTTGATAAGGTATCCTGTACAAATTCCAAGCAATGGCTTTGTTATAGTTGCTTCCATGAACTTTTTTATACATAGTTCGACTTCACAATGAGGTCTGATCGAGCAGGGTGTCCTAAATACATGTATCTAGGTGGACTTAACAAGTAGGTCTGACAGAATACTAGAGTGAGATATTTAGGGGGACTTAACCAAAAGGAATCATTGAGTAAGGTGTTCTCCTATAACCTCGAAGAACAGGCAAAATGAATCAGGGTGTCGTACATACTCAGATATATTTGATATGTTAATTAGAGGTACCATTCAGCAAGGTAATTTAAAAATGAACTGGTCCAGGGACCATGTGCTCACCTCGGGTAATGTAATGCATGTCATTTGCAGTGGATATGGGGAGAACAGTTTCTGGCTAGTTTCAACAGTTTTGATTCCACTGAATA